>NC_080177.1:67092240-67262187 GCF_950295315.1 Erinaceus europaeus
TAAGTGCTGTGGCAAGAGATGTCGAGTGAGCAGGGCCAGTGGGGAGAGCTCCAGAGCGCAAGCGCATTCACTCTCCTAAGAGGGGGAAAAATCATCCAAAAGACTCTGCAATGCAGTTTTACATACAGGCCTGTAGGAGCAACCAGAATGTTATTAGACCATAAAAGCACATCAGGCTGATTTATGGTTTCTGATCAAGGTTTCTGTGAAAATTACTCTGCATCACCGGCTCAAGGTGACTGCTACCATTAATGTGTAGAAAATAAATGAGATGGGGGAGGCTGATAGCTGAGGAAGGAAGGGAAGCGCTGAGGCAGTTTATACAGCACAGGTTCCCATTTTGTTTTACAGTGCAGAGAAGCCTGTCATCAAAATGATTGCTGTGGGGCAGGAAAGGCAATTCTTGGTAATTAGATCTTATGGCATGTAGCTGGTACCTTCTTATAGTGAATGGATCAGGGTAGTGGGATGAATGCCTGGTTCCCGCAAACCATCTTTTCTGTTTTCTGCTCATATTTAGATACCAGCATTTAAATTTCTCAGGAAAAACATTTTATTACTATTCTCCTGTCCCCATTCTCCCTTTGTATTTTCCTGAATCCTTTTATTTCTAATAGTATTATTTGCCTCCAATGGACTTTCCAAGAGGACTGATGCCTGGGAATATTTTATGTGCTATCTGATGGCCACAACCGGATTTCACAGGCCTTTCCATTTCTGTCCTGCAAAATTGTTGGGATGTGCTGCTCCTGTTTGTTTCACTGTAAACAAATGCCGTACAGGCCAGGGCTTTCATATTAACTAGTTGCTGCAAAATTTAAAAAAAATTAAATAAATAAAAAGACATTTGCTTTTGTCATTCCCCCCCTCCTTGATTGCTTTTGTATTTTTGTATCTTGAAAAATGGTTGAACAATTACCTAAATTGAGATCTCCATGCTGACTTTGGATTGGAAATTAAAGTCTATTTCACAATTTTGACTCCAAATAACATGGAGAGAATCCTGCACTTTGGAATGCTAACGATGCAACAGAATAACATAGATTTTAGAATCTTTGTTGAATCCCTTTTCATAGCTCTTAAAACTTGCCCTCTGGTGCTTTCTTGTAGCATGCCATATCTGGACCATGACAGTGCCTGCTTTCACAGCTGGCTTCTGTTGCTGTGATGGCTATTAGGAGCCATAGCTTTAAGAAAACCCATAGACCTGGGAATACTCAGCCCATATACCCAAGAAAGAATGAAAACCTGTATTTCTCTCACTTTTTTTCCCAGAGAACTGATCAGTTCTGGCTTATAGAAGTATGGGGGATTGAACATGGGACCTCAGAGCCTTAAGCATAACCATTTATCTATCTCCCCTGCCCTCTAATTCATCTTTAAAGGTTTTTTTTTCCATTTCACAACATACTCTATTTTAAATACTCATCTTTACATTATAAAAAGTTTGACTAATTTACATACATACCTCACAGTATTAGTTGAGACATTGGACAATTCAATATTAGAATATCTTATACATACTGTGAAGGATTCTTTTCCAAAACTCGGCTTTCATATCTATATATCTCCCCAATATATAGGCCACAAAAAAGTTTAATCAAGACAGAAGTTCCCAATACAGCATTTTAAATTCCTCAAAAATACTTCCTCTCACATCATGTCTTTTGACAGTCATAACAGTGCCAAGAGGCCAACACAAAGACGGTTGTGATGACTTCCAAATTGTACATATAAAAAGATAAGCTTGAAGAAGGTAGGAGTTCATATACTCATATGAAATAGCGATGGTGGGGACTACCCACTCTCCAAAGGGAGGCTGGGTCATCCTATTTTGCTACTGAAGAAGTCTGGTTCTGAAATGAGTGCAGCCTAGAATGTTGCCAGATGTGACTATAGACTGTGAGCTCACTTTGATAGGGAACTGGAAGTTGTACAGGTTCATGTGTTAAATATAAATTGATATGGGTTCCAGGTTAGATTGTTGTGGTAAACAGTTAATTGCATTTACACTATCTTCTTCAAGGTTGTGAGCAACTCTCTGCCCTAAGCCTACTTTCTAATTCTACCCTCCACTGTGACACTTTCTTCCCAGACAATATTTCTAGTCCACCTCCATGTTAGCTATCAAGCTCAAGCAATGATTATTAAGACATAGTCTCTAAGAAACTCTCCTGAAATAGACTTCCTAGCCCTAAGGTCTATACCTACTTTATGGTTTCTGTTTATTGGGCATTTTGTCCTGCTTTCCATCTTTCTGCATTTCAGCCACCAAGTTGCAGTTGCTACTATGGTTCCATCCTAACTTCTATGGGCAGATGTCCTCACCAATTTGCCCAGGAACCTCACCTCTCCACAGTCCTACCCTACTAGAGAAAGATAGAAACAAGCAGGGGTGTGGATTAATCTGCCAATATCCATGTCCAGTGGAGAAGCAATTACAGAAGCCAGATCTTCACCCTTTGCTCCCCCAAAAATATTTTGGTCCATAGTCCCAGAGGGGTAAACAATATAGACATTTCCAATGGTGGGGATGGGACACAGAATTCTGTTGGTGGGAACTGTTTTGAATGATATCCCTGTTGTTTTACAGTCTTGTAAATCAACATTAATTCACTAATAAAAAAAAACATAAAAATAGTTGTGGAGGGAGTCAGGTTGTAGCACAGCGGGTTAAGCGCAGGTGGCGCAAAGCACAAGGACCGGCATAAGGATCCTGGTTCGAACCCCGGCTCCCCACCTGCAGGGGAGTCGCTTCACAGGCGGTGAAGCAGGTCTGCAGGTGTCTATCTTTCTCTCCTCCTCTCTGTCTACCCCTCCTCTCTCTATTTCTCTCTGTCCTATCCAACAACGACAACAACAATAATAACTACAACAATAAAACAACAAGGGCAACAAAAGGGAATAAATAAATAAAATAAATATTTTTAAAAAAAGTTTAAAAAAATTAGTTGTGGAATCAGGAGTAGGGCAGCTGGTTAAGCACAGGTGGTGTGAAGCACAAGGATCCAGATTCCAGCCCCCAGATCTCCACCTGCAAGGGAGTCCCCTCAAAGGTGGTGAAGCAGGACTGCAGGTGTCTATCTTTCTCTCCCCCTCTCTGTCTTCCCCTCCTCTCTCCATTTCTCTCTATCCTATCCAACAACGATAACATTAATAACAACAACAATAAAAAACAACAAGGGCAACAAAATGGAATAAGTAAATAAGTAATAAAAATTAAAAAATAGTTGTGGAATCTAATAAAAAAAAAAACTTTCCACTCTACACATACCATTCTACTTGAAGGAAGAAAATTTAAGATGAGAAAAGCCATAGGTTCTTAGTATTGCCATAAGCACCCTACAATACTGATTTCAAAAATGAAAGTTAGCTCTGAAAATTATTGAACTTTTGTGCAGAGTAGAAGGAACATTTAGCAGCACCAGAAGGCTGTATGCCAACAAAGAGCATCATCTGAGACTCTCAGATTGCTGTTTCTCCATGGCTATAGCACAAGCTGAACGAGCCTACTCTTCCTGCTTTTGTATGTGATCGTCTCTCCACTGTGCAGCACCATTTAATTTTTCAAAAGCTGCTTCTTTTTCCTTCCTGTCACCTTCCCTTCCTTCTTTCCATCCTTTCTTCCTTTTCCACTAAGGTTATTATTTTTTTTTTAGGTATATTCTTTTTTTTTTGTCTCCATGGTTATTGGGTTATTGCTGGGGCTCAGTGCCTGCACTATGAACCCACTGCTCCTGGAGGATATTTTTTCCCTTTTGTTGTCCTTGTTTATCATTGTTATTATTGCTGTCATTGTTGTTGGCTAGGACAGAGAGAAATTGAGAGGGGGGAGAGAAAGAGACACCTGCAGACCTACTTCACCACTTGTGAAGTGAAACCCTGCAGGTGGGGAGCTGAGGGCTCGAACCGGGGGCTCGAACCGGGATCCTTATGGAGGTCCTTGCACTTTGAGCCACCCTTGCACTACCGCCTGGCCCCCTGCCACTAGGGTTACTGCTGGGACTTGTTCCCTGCATTATGAATACACTACTCCCAGACACCATTTCCCCTACTCCATTATTTTTTATTATATAGGACAGAGAGAAATTGAGAGGGGAGAGGAAAGCAGGGAAAGCTAAAGAGACACCTGCAGACCTGCTTCATCTCTTGTGAGCGTCCCACCTATAGATGAGTCCTTGCACATGGCAGTCTGTGAATTCAAAGGAGTGTACCGCTGCCTCTCTCCCAGAAACCATTTCTTAATGCAAGAGATTCTACAATTTGTAGTTCGTTTATTTATTTATTTTTCTCCAGGCTTATCACTGGTGGCAGCACTAGAAATCCACTGCTGCTGGCAGCCATTTTTTTTCTGATTTATAGATAGGAGAGAGGCATATTGAGAGATGAGGGAGAGATAGAGGAGGAGAGAGGACGATAAACACCTGCAGATCTACTTCACCACTTAGGAAGTTATCCCCCATTGGTGGGAAGTGGAGGCTCAAACTCGAATCTTTGGGTGGGTCCTGAAGCCTAATATTATGTGTGCTTAACCAGGTGCAACACCTCCTGCCCCCCCCCCCCAGTTTCTTTATCTTTAAAAGTTTTTTTCTTCTCTTTCAGTCAAGATTTAAAGGTAATGATAGAGTATTTAACATTTAGCTACTGAGTAAGATAAGAAACTCTTCGATGATAGGGGAAAAGAAGCTGCTTTCATATTTTAAGTAAACAAGTCTGCTGCCTGCTAACCGGAGATTTTACTGCTGATGTAGTACTCCCTTTCAAAAAACCTTTACAGTTCAGAATTTTTTTCCCTTTTGATTACCTTAATATAGCTTATTGAGTTTCTACAACCCGCTTCAACAACAAGAAGTGCTCCATAATTTAGTGACTACACAGGCTGCATGGAGAACTCTGGGTTTTATATGTGGTCAAATCCCATACTTTCAAGTTGATTTTTTCCTGAGTAAAACTTCAGTGTCTACTTTACACTCTTTCCCTCCCTTCTTTCTGAAAGATATAGGAGTCAAGTACTAAAAGGATAAAAATACAGTCACATGTGATTACACAGAAAAGAAAAAAATGCTTCAGTGTGACAACATTGGTTGTCATAAAAACAATTGGGGAGGGTTGTTGGGGGAGAGGGTAGCACAGTAGCTGAGTCCAGTGGCCAGCTCTTTCCAACTATTATGAGGCTTGCTTTAAGTGGGTTAGACTTATTTATTTATTGCTAATCATCATGAACACTGCATGTCTGACTTCTCAAGAAAGGCATTAAGTCGTACTGCCTGACCAAGAGAACCATTACAAGTGTCCTGCTGAGACTTGTGTCTGTATGAGAGAAATGGGTGTATCAGAGGGGGGTATAGCAAGAGATGGCGACCGTCTTTCCAGTGTGATGCTGGCCACCTATTCTTTGTCCCTAAATAGTGGGACTAAACCGCTTAATTTGCCATTCTTCTTAATGCACAGAGTAGACATTTATCTCCCTCCATAGAAATCCTGTCTTTTCTTTCAGATAAATGGCTAGGAATAAAATACTACCCTCTTTCTCCTCTAAGGAAACACATCATGCTAGGTGTGTTTAAATTTAGGGCAATGGATGGAAACAACTGGCCTCTCAGCCCTGGAAGCCCAAATCCCCAGGCCCACACATTTCCTCAGAGAATCAGCACTCACACAATGGCCTTGTGTTTTGTCAGTTTTGCTATAAAAAAATACCCAGCAATTTTTTTAAGTACTGTAATTTTGAAAATTTCCATTTATTCTAGAAGACATAGTCTAGTGGCAAATCAGGCGATAGAAGCAAGAATAATGACAAAGCTCTTTCAATAAGCAGATATGACTTTCTCCAAATGTACATGATAAACAGAGTGTACCAAAAGAGAGACTCCATAGTCCTGTGTTAAGTATTCAGTCTAATAAACCTTTATAGAAAACTTTTCTAGTTATGCAGCTCTGATGGGCAAGAGGACTTGATATAAAATGTGTTTTCCATAACATATGATAAGTTACTATTATTGGTCATTTTTAGGAAAAAAAATTTGTGGCAGGTTTTGAATCTTCAAGGTTATTTTGATATAGAATTTAACTTATATTCTCCTCTATCTCTATCTCTATCTTTGTGTGTCTCAATTTTTCTTTCTTTTTTTCTTTTTCTTTTTTTTTTGCCTCCAGGGTTGTAACTGGGGCTCAATGACTGCATTACGAATCCACTGCTACTGAGGCCCTTTTTTATGTTTTGTTGTTATTGTTGTTGTTATTATTGTTGTTGTTGTTACTGGACAGGACAGAGAGAAATCAAGAGAAGAGTGGGAGATTTAGAAGGGGAGAGAAAGACACCCTCGGACATGCTTCACAGCTTGTAAAGCAAACCCCCCTACGAGTGGGGAGCCGGAGACTCCAACCAGTGTCCTTACATAAGGACCTCCCTTCACGCCATGTGCGCTTAAGCCTCTGTGCCTCCTGTCTGGCCCCCTCTCTCTCATTTTTCTTAACTAGAGTATGGCTCAGCTCTATCTTATAGCAATGTAGGGTACTGACTTGAGAGTCTCTGGCATGGAAGTCTTTTGCATAACCATTATTTTATCTACCTGGTCCCACATTATTTTTTCTTTTCTTCCTTTGTTGCAGTTTGTTTTAAATTAAAATAAAGTATTCCTTTTTAAAAGAGAATGTTTTCATTTTAGTGGACTGCATATGGTTAAAAAGACTCAAGAAGATCAGCTGTAAAGGGAATTGAGAAATATTATAGAAAAGGAAAAAGAAAAAGGATCTGAGTCCATACTAAATCTCTTAGATAAACTCTGAGAAGAAACGGAGAGAGAGAAAGGCTGTTGTAGTATCTGCAGGAAAACAAGCAATCTTTGTTGATGCGTTTTTGACAAGCATGACCTATAAGGAACATCACACCTTCCTGGCAAATACTCGGCAGTATAAGTTGTCCACAAAGTAAGTCACTCCACCATGACACCCACCAGGTATCAGACAGGTAGCCACTTCTAAAGAGCTCTTCCCTTTTCAAATGGAAAAAGCAATCATTGGTTTAGCTGAAGTGATGCTTTCTAGATCTAAAATATGCTGGATTTTCATTAGTCTGTTTCTCTGTGGACCTCAACATTCTCCACACATAGCACTTGAGACCCCTGACGAGCTAAGGGCTCAAGATAAGAAGCATAGTTCCCAGATATTGTAAGGGGAGTCACGTCACAGGCAGTGAAGCAGGTCTGCCCCTCTCTGTCTTCCCCTCCTCTCTCCATTTCTCTCTGTCCTATCCAACAACAATGACATCAATAATAACTACAACAATAACAAGGGCAGCAAAAGGGAATAAATAAATATTTTAAATAATACTTTTCAGCTGTTTTAATGTCTCCAGTTTGTCTCCATGACTCACCTTTCTATACAGGAAAGGCTTAGTATTACTCCAGTACAGGGAGGAAGTAGAGACACATAAAGGACTTACAATGAAACTGAATTTCTCTAACAACCTGCTTTCTCAGATTCACTGATCACCCTCCCACTGGTCTCAACTATGAATCCTTGGCACTGCCATGAATCCCAACTACACTTCTAGCATCCTAGCACAAAGGTAGCTGAAAACTTATGTGTGCCTTTTATTTTTGGATAAATATAAGAAAAATCAAAGCTAAAAAAATGTATTACTAAGGATAATTAGTTCTATTCCTAATAGGAATATTCCCTTGTCTTACTTAAGCACAGAGTCATTCCATTCAAGCCCCCTTATCTGGATCTGCAATTCATTTCTTCTGAGTTCTGTATCTGATTCATAGAACTAGGATCTGGTGACTCACATTCTTCCTCTTCCAGCCACCCAAGTATGGAGCTTCAGGTCACTTTGATTTCTCCCCTGCCATTCCCTGTGCCATCGTACAAAGTTCCCCGATATTTTTCCCCTTATGAATATTTCATTTTCCTCTTGTACTTTAGCAGTAATATAAGCACCTCATTAAATCACTATTCTATCTTTTGCACCTCTTGGATGTTGCTTCAGTTTGGGCCCTGCTGTCTTCTATTTCAGATTTCAGTCTTGCTTTCCCAACCGTTGATTTTTATATAAAATTAATGCTTCCATCATATTCACCTGAGCCAGGTTCACCAAATGTATTTTACCAAACACAATGGAAAATAGAAGAAATAGGAAGTGGCATGAGGTTGGTCACCAAAATCAGTACAGAACACCATAGTTACTAGGGGAATCACAACGTTCACAATACTCAAGGTATGCCAAATTTAGGCACAGTCTTCATGGGGTTCACAAGAAGAATCAGTTTTCAATCTCATTGGTGCATTAGAGATAAAAATGGAATGAGAGATATAACTCCAATAGTGCTATTTCTCTAGATTTAAAAGTAGAGATGCTAAGTGTTAACATGTCCTCTGCTTTTTATATACTCTGAGATGAGAACTTGAAAACAAAATATTTAGGAGGCCGGGCAGTTAAGCACACATAGCACAAAGCACAAGGATCCACACAGGGATCCTGGTTCAAGTCCCCGGCTCCCCACCTGCAGGGCGGAGGGAGGGCTTTGCAGTGAAGCAGGTCTGTAGGTGTCTCTCTGTCACTCTTCCTCTCTACACCCCTCTCCCCTCTCAATTTCTTTCTGTCCTATCAGAACAAAAAGAAAAAAAACAGCAATGACAACAACAATAATAATGACAATGACAAGGGTAACAAGGGCAACAAAATGGGAAAAAACGTCCTCCAGGTAGTGCAGGCACTGAGCACCAGCAATAATCCTGGAGAAAAAAGAAAGAGAAGGAGATGAAATGGATATAATAAATTGAAAACAAATAAAAGAATTGTATATTTAAACCCAGCAACATCAATAATCATATTTAATATAAATCATTGAAACACAATATCAGGAGAAAATCCCATTTGAAACACAATCAGAAATCAATTGTGTCACGCAACTGAATTCTTATCCTTGGAGGATGCCTGATCACTCCACATACCAGGACACTGAAAGGCAAGTGGCCAAAAGCCCACAATGTTGCTGGAATTGGGAGAGGAAGGTCAAGGCTGCAGCCACCGTCATGTTAGAGTAGAGAGCTATGACACTGAGGACAGTGGAACAAGCAGAAGAAGATGCAAAGGTCCATCAGTTTTTACTAAGCTATTAAAATAGTTTCTTGGTTGGCTTCTGACTCCAGTCTCCAAATATTCAATCCAAAGCCTTCTCCCCATGTTGGTGCTAAGTCTTCTTCCTAGGGAAAAAAAAAATACCAGCAATTTAAAAATGTATGTGTGTTTCTCTACACAGGTTTTCTGATAGTTGCTTATACCGTTCCTTAGGCCAACACTGCTCTATAAACTGGACATAACAGTTTGTCCCATGGCTTTTTCTTTATTCACTTCTTCAGTCTACAGTGCATTTCTCACTCATTGTTGCATACACACACACACACACACACACACACAATCATTCAAGTCACAGACAAAGCATCATCCCTTCAGTGAAAGTTTTCTGATGTCTCCTCATTCCAATCCTAATCTAACTCATGTCAAATACCCTAAAAGTATTATTTTAAGATATAATTCCTATAACCTTTTAATTTTATTTGAGTAAATGTCTTATGCTTTATACAACCTTTACATTTAGGACTCAGCACAGGATAGCACATTTTATTCCGATCATTTTATGCACTATTGGACACTTATTGCGATCCTGACTTTGTTCTCCCTCACCCCTCCCTCATTCATGGCAACTATAAAAGTCTCCAGTTATGGCTGCTGACCCTTTGTAGGAGAAATCATCCTGGTATAAAACCATTAGCCTACACATATCTCAGCACATAAAGGCACAGCATAAAAATATATACTGATGTTTAAAGGTGACAAGTAGTGACAGGAAAGGGTAAAACTTAGCTTTTCATAATTAGTCTTTCTTTTGTAAAATAGGGAGAGAGTGGGCCAAGTCAGAGGCTGCAGTGTTGATGCCCTGGGGTAGAGAGTGGAGTTGTCCTTGTGGAATCAAATTATATTAAAACACAGTGTCCTTTCTTGTGAATTGTTTAATGTTTTATTTATTTATTTATTTATTTATTTATTTATTTAATAGAGACAGAGGGAAATGGAGAAAGGGAGGGAAAATAGAGAAGAATAAGAGAGGTGGGCAGTGGCATACCCAGTTAAGCACACATAGTACTAAACACAAGGACCCACACATGGATCCTGGTTCCAGCCCCCTGCTCCCCACCTGCAGTGAGGATGCTTCACAAGCAGTGAAACAGGTCTGCAGGTGTCTGTCTTTCTTTCTTTCTCTATCTCTCCCACTGCTCTAAATTTCTCTCTGTCCTATCCAATAAAATGAAAAAAATGGCTACTGGGAGCAGTGGATTCATAGTGCCAGCACCAAGTCCCAGTGATAACCCTGAGGCAAGAGAGAGAGAGGAGAGAAAGTGAAAAGGTGAAGGAGGAGGCAGAGGAGGAGGAGAAGGAGAAGAGGAAGAAAGAGGAAGAGGATCTGCAGATCTGCTTCTCTCTTTATGAAGCTTTCCCCCTGCAGATGAGGACCGGGGGCTTGAACCTGGGTCCTTGAGTGTTGTAATATATGCACTCAACTGAATGAGCTACCACTTAGCCCCTTCTGTTCTCTCTTTAAGAGAATTCATACTAACAAGAGCCAAGTTCTGATTCCAGAAGAGGACCATGTGGATCACATATTCAGAACTTGACTACCTAAGGGAATATACAAAATGAGGTAGAGAAATGCTCATCTAAAGAGCAGACAGAATTCCATTAGCTGATTCAAGAAAGTGAACAGTGGTTAGGTATTTTTCCAAAGCTCACATCTGGACTCTGGGAATCTGAGAATGAAAGAGGGATACTTTCCTTCTTTAGAGGAGAACTAGAATGAAGCCTCTCTTTAGCACTGGTCTAGATTCAATCACTAAGATTTAAAAAGCCCATGCAGAAACAATGATAGAAAGAGCTAGAGCTAAATAAGCAGGGCCATATATGTATATGGACAAGTCACATCTATTTTTGTACTGAAACAAACATGTGAAAGTCATAATAGAAATGCAGAA
This sequence comes from Erinaceus europaeus, assembly GCF_950295315.1. NCBI lineage: Eukaryota > Metazoa > Chordata > Mammalia > Eulipotyphla > Erinaceidae > Erinaceus > Erinaceus europaeus. Next base: position 67,103,275 of record NC_080177.1, read on the forward strand.
AACGTAGAAGGAAAGTTAATGCCAAAGCACCAGTACCAAACATCAGTGAGCAGGCATGATCAAATGTTAAAAATAAAACCAGTTCTGAACAGACATACCAAATATAGAGGTTGTTTTGTTTTGTTTTTCAAAGCCCGTGTAACAAATGGCAGGCATAGTAACTCTGACAGGCTGCTAAAAAACTGGATATCTCAAAAAATGATTCTGCCCTAGCCAAAAAAAAAAAAAAATCTGAAAATGAAAGTGGAATATTTATTTCCCCTTTTAACACAGCAGGGATCACTTACAGTAAATAAGCCTAACAAGATCCAATCTAAGAAACACTGATGCTATTAAGGACTGACCACTATCATTAGCCACACAGTGCATTCAGTGCCCTAATAACCATGCCCACAGAAGCCCTCTGCCTTCAAAATGCTATTTCTTGATCCTCATAGACTTTCAGTGGATATTAAACAAAAGACCCCCAATGATTCTCTCTCCCTTCACTCTATGCTGACTGTCAGTGCCAGGAGGAAGTAAGCAGACCCAGGTAGCCTACACATCAGGATATATATACAGGAAAAAAAATGTACCAATTGGACAATTATTTTTACTTAGCGTCTCCATTGTGCCAACGATTTGTATCAGGTTATCTGAAGGTAATAGAATAGAGACTCCAAAAGAACTTATTATTTTTTTTTATTGAGCTTGAGAGCTGTTAAGGAGAACAATAGGCTCATGAAGTAAATGCATGTTTACAAAGGAGATCAGAGAGTAGAGGGAAAGAAAGCCTTGAGATCTTCAAGGGGCCTCAATCAATGAAGGCTTTTAAGAAGAAGGTTTAATTGTTAAAGGGTTTGTGACAGACACTTACAAGCGGAATAGACCCTTATCAACCTGAGAGAAAATTAGATTTAATAGCACTTGAAAATCAGAGGGGTGAACTAAAGGGCATTAATGTGGCTGTATTCATAGCCTTGAGAAAGTGGTCTAATCTCTCTCTGTGTGTTGATTTCTCCTTCATAAGTTTGTTATAAAGGGTTTTAAAAATATTTTATTCATTGTTTTAATGAGAGAGACACTAACACAGAGAAAGAGAGAGACGCCTGAGAACTGGCTTCTGGTGGGACTGGGGATTGAACCTGGGACTGCAGAGCCTCAGGCATGAAAGTATTTTGCATAACAAGCATGCTTTTACCCTAGCCTTAAAATATTTTTGTGTTCTGATATTTATTTATTTATTTATTTCAGAACACTGTTAAGTTCTGGTTTATTATGGTGCCAGAGATTGAACTCGGGACTTTGGAAACTCTGTTATGAAAGTCTTTTTGCATAATCATTATGCAATCTCTTCAGCTGCCGCTCTCTGTCCATGAGCCACACGTGTTTGCACTCGCCCATGACTTGGTGGGTTCCCAAAGTAATCCTAGTCTTGTCTTGTTGGTTCTCAGGTAATCCATTTTGATAGTTGATCTGGCAGAGCCACACGGAGCTTTGCTACTTTGTAGCCCCGCCTCCGGAACCAATTATAACGTTTTAATGGGAAAACATACCCTCTATGTGCTTAAACAATGTAGTTATTATTTTTATCATTGTTATTATGGCAAAAACTTCTGAAACCATGATGTGATATTATAAGGCAGGAAAAATGTACCAAACTAATAAAAAAGCGGAATCCTAGGACTAGAGGGAAACTGACTTTCTTATTTATACTTGTCTGCACTTTTAAGTGTTTTCTCTAATGAGAATATACTTTTCAGTTGGTAAAACATCAGCATTTAAAACAGGTTTTAAATTTCAACCTGACTGAATTATTTAGCAGGGTAAGAAATGCTAACCCAACTCACATGGTCAAGTGGCATCAGTCTGTTCAAACCCTTGTTTATGCTGAATGCTTAAATTGAGCCAAATATGGGCTAGGTCACATGTTGAAGAGGGAAAGCCTCCTGATCGGCAGAGATTGGATGTGTCCTCTTCTGTCTCCTTTAGAGTAATCCAAGTAAACCGCCACTAGGGAGAAAGAGCTGTGTGAGAAAGGCATCAATGGCCACCTATTAATGGATCAGGATTGAAACTCAGACATTGTGAGTTTGAATTATGGCTAGCATTCAGCAAATATTAATTGCATTTTCCTAGACATCAAAAAATAGTAAGCAATCAAAAGTGTAGTCTTGGGCGTTTTTGTAACATCATTTTATTGGGTTTATGGGATGCATTGGATCGACCTTCTCGTGGTGCATCCCATGAGTACCCATTCATTGGGGAAACTGACAATCCTTCCTAGCCGACTGAATCCACATGGATCCCAGTCACTTTCAAAGCAACAAGCAGCTCCTGACAGCTTTCAACCTGACCTGTTGACTGGCTATGGTAGAAGGGCAAATACTAGAAGAAGATTGGGTTTATGGTGTACAGTACAATTATTGGCACATGAGTACATGATTTTTCATCTTTCTATTCTCCATTATCTTAGCACCCCAATGGGAAGGTGTAAATTTAAAAAAAGTGTCCAAAATAAAATCAAGCACAAAAAAAAAAAAACTATTTTACATTGGCCCATAAAATGGCAGGTAAAAGTATGCCTTACTATGCATGAGGCCCTGGGTTTGATCCCCAGCAACACAAGGACATACTATGAACCCCACCACAGACACACTATGAACCCCACCACAGACACACTATGAACCCCATCAAGGGGTTTGGTGTCTCTCTCCCCTAGCCCCTTTAAAAATTTCCAGAGTAAAAACTTCTGGAGAGGGAGCTCAGAGGCATCCATATGCAAGAAAACTTTAGCATCCTTCCCTAGCAGAACATTTAAAACATTAACTTTCAAAAGGTATATTCTGTACTGAAACTTTCCCATCATTTTTTTTTCTTGTAAAGGCACCATCAAATATTCTTCTAAATTGCCCTTCTTGAAAAGAATAGTAAGATTTCCTTGACAATATATTTCACTTTAATTGCCAATTCATTTTCTCTTGCTTATTAATGGCTTCTCTACTGCTAGTGGTTGTCCATATTCACCATCTGTAAACACACACACACACACACACACACACACACACACACACACACACACTCCAATCATTGGGCCAGAAACTTTTATAAAAAGGGTTTCAGTTAGAAACACTACATTTGGGAGTCAAGCGGTAGCACAGGGGGTTAAGCACACATGGCATGAAGAGAAAGGACCAGAGTAAGGATCCTGGTTCGAGCTCCTGGCTCCCCACCAGCAGGGGTATAGCTTCACAAGTGGTGAAGCAGGTATGCTGGTGTCTGTCTTTCTCTCTCCCCTCGCTGTCTTTCCCTTCTCTCTCCATTTCTCTCTGTTCTATCCAAGAACAATGACATCAATAACAACAATAATAATAACCACAACAATGATAAAACAACAAGGGCAACAAAAGGGAAAAATGGCCTGCAGGAGCAGTGCATTTTTAGGGCAGTCACCAAACCCCAGCACCCCAGCAATAAACCTGGAAATAGGAAGAAAGAAAGAAAGAAAGAAAGAAAGAAAGAAAGAAAGAAAGAAAGAAAGAAAGAAAGAGAAAGAAAGGGAGGGAGGGAGGAAGGAAGGAAGGAAGGAAGGAAGAAAGGAAGAAAGAAAAAGGGAGGCGGGTCAGTAGAGCAGCGAATTAAGCGCACATAGTGCGAAAAGCAAGGACCTGTGTAAGGAATCTGGTTCGAGCCCCCAGCTCCCCCCACCTGCAGGGGAGTCACTTCACAGGCAGTGAACCAATCTGCAGGTGTCTATCTTTCTCTCCCCCTCTCTGCCTTCCCCTCTTCTCTCCATTTCTCTCTGTCCTATCCAACAATGACAACATCAATAATAACTACAAAAATAAACAATAAGGGCAACAAAAGAGAAAATAAATTTAAAAAAAAGAAAGGAAGAAAGAGAAACACTGTTTTTATATAAATTATGAAATGTTGCCCCTCTCACTGGATAAATTACAAGTAGTGGCACCCACAGCATGGATGCATTACAATATAGGCAGTATTTGACAATTCCCTCCACTTCACGCAAGGCAGGAAGAGCACAGCCGTTATGCCCTTGATTCTCCTGGCTACCAATGACTTCCAGTCAGAGGTACATACCAGTTCTCCATCCTATTTTGCCTGCATTAACCTTATTTATCTGCTAAAGTTGATTACTCTTTGCTCTTTGAAGTACAGCGGCTCTTCAAACAACTTGTTTCTTCACTGAACAACATTTCTTATGATGCTGATAAGGAAAAAACAATCCTGTCCAACAGTGAGTGAACTGACATTGCTGAGCAGCTCTTGTCCTTACACTTTTCTCTGCTTAGTTTCCAAGAACCTCTCCATCACCCTGAAAATTTAATGTGCCTTCATCACAACAATGTGTGAGTCTTTTTCTCTTCGATGGATCCCTCCTTTTGTGCGGCTATATTGAAATATAAGTAAAATATAGCCTTGTGGTTTGAGGCATACCATATGCTAATTTGATACATGTATATATATTGTGAAGTAACCACCGCAGTGAGGTTGATAAACATCACTTTATGTGGTGAGACTATTGAAGGCTTACTGCAATAGCAAAGACACAGAACACAGTGTGTAGTTACCTAGTGCCACCATGTTGTCACTCACATCACCAGGATTTATCATTCTCATAAATGGAATTTTGTATGCTTTGACTGACAACTCCCCATTCCCCCAACCCCCAAGGCAGTAGAATTCTGCACAGTCAGGCTGAGTGGTGGCGCACTCGCTAGAATGCAAATGTTATCATATGCAAGGAACTAGTTTCAACCTCAGGGTCCCCACCTGCAGGGTGAGATGGAGAGAAGGGGGTCTCACAAGTGGTGAAGGTGTGCTACAGATATCTCTCTCTCTCTCATATCTCCATATTCCCTCTAAATTTTTCTGTCTCAATCCAATAAATTAATATTTTTAAATGAACTCCATGGGGTCTCAATTATATGTCAAATCTCTTTTGTATCATCATTGGGGCAGTTAATGGTTTACAATACAGTAGTTGGTGCATGGGTATAATTTATCTCCCCATGATAGGTGTCTGTAAAATACAGAATCTCTAAACAACAATAATAAAGACACCTACATGTTACAGTGTACAAGAACCCAGTTCGTGCCCCTGTGTCCCCACCTGCAGGGGGAGAGCTTTTAGAGTGCTGAAGCAGTGTTGAAGGTATCTATCTCTTTCCCTCTCTATCACCTCCATCACTTTCGATTTCTGGCTGTTTCTATCCAATCAATAAATTAAGTTAATTAAAAATTAAAAGACAACCACATAGAAACGGTAGAGTAGCAGTGGTTTCCAGGGACTGAGAGAAATATAGGTGAAAGGGTACAGGTCTTCAGGTCTGCAATGAATAAAGTAAGACCCAGATGGAAGACACAGTAATTAAAATTGCTAGCACAGTATTGTGTAATTGAATGTTTGTTAACAACAGTAAAAAGTGTTCATCTGTCTTATTCGATTTAGCATGATGTCTTCTTAGTCAATCTATATTGCTACTGCTAAAAAGAAGTGGATGAATTTCTTCTTTGCTGTGGCTGCATATCTTTATTTTTTAATAATTTATTTATAAAATAAAAAATATCGACAAGACCACAGGATAAGAGGGGTACAACTGGGAGTCAGTCGGTAGCGCAGTGGGTTAAGCGCACATGGTGCAAAGCACAAGGACCAGCATAAGGATCCCGGTTCCAGCCCCTGGCTTCCCACCTACGGGGAGTTGCTTCACAGGCAGTGAACAGGTCTGCAGGTGTCTCTCTTTCTCTTCCCCTCTCTGTCTTCCCCTCCTCTCTTCATTTCTCTCTGTCCTCTCCAACAACAATGACATCAATAACAACAATAATAACTACAACAATAAAACAACAAGGGCAACAAAAGGAAATAAATAAAAATATATAAAAAAGAGGGGTACAACTCCACACAATTTCTACCACCAGAGTTCTGCATCCCCTCCCCTCCCTTGAAAGCTTTCTTATTCTTTATCCCTCTGGGAACATGGACCCAAGGTCATTATGGGGTGCAGAGGGTGGAAAATCTGGCTTCTGTAATTGCTTTACCACTGAACATGGACATTGGCAGGTTGATCCATACTCCCAGATTATCTCTATCTTTCCCTAGTGGGCCAGGGCTCTGAAGAGGTAGGGGTTCTCTGTCCAGAGAAGTCAAGTTGACATCATGGTTCCATCTGCAACTTGATAGCTAAAAAATCATTAAGATATAAAGCAGAACAAATTGTTGTATAATTCAGGAACCTAAAGGCAAAAATATAGCAGATGAGTTTGGGAAACTCCATTTTGGAAAAAGCTAGTGGGTCTATTTTAGGCACATACTTCAGGGGTCCATGACTTCACTAATTTTTTAAATTTTATTTATTTATTTATTTTCCTTTTTGTTGCCCTTGTTGTTTAACATTGTTTTGGTTATTGATGTCCTTGTTGTTGGATAGGAGAGAGAGAAATGGAGAGAGGAGGGGAAGACAGAGACGGGGAGACAAAGACAGACACCTGTAGACCTGCTTCACCACTTGTGAAGCGACTCCCCTGCAGGTGGGGAGCAGGGGGCTCGAACCAGGATCCTTAAGATGGCCTTGCACTTTGCACCATGTGCACTTAACTCACTGCGCCACAGCCTGACTCCCGACTTTACTAATTTTTTCCTGAGACTGACAGCTAACATGCAGGTGGACCAGAGGTTTTGTCCAGGAAAATGGTGTCAGAGTTGGAAATAGGACTAGAAAGCTGGATCAGGGCAGAGAGTAGCTCCCAAATATGGGAAAGGTATCTAAGTATCATTTTATGGTATCTTTAAAAAAAAAAATTTAATATTTATTTTCTATTGTTCTTTATTGTTGTAGTAATTATTGTTGTTGTTATTGATGTCATTGTTAGATAGGACAGAGAGAAATGGAGAGAGGAGGGGAAGACAGAGACAGGGAGAAAAAGATAGACACCTGCAGACCTGCTTCACCACTTGTGAAGGAACTTCCCTGCAGGTAGGGAGCCGAGAGCTTGGACCGGGATCCTTCTGCCAGTCCTTGAGCTTTGCATCATGTTAGCTTAACCCGCTGTGCTACCACTGGACTCCCTATGGTGTCTTTTTTTAAGGTCTTTCTACTTGCTTGCTATTTTGGGTCGCTAAAAACTATTGTGCACTTTTGCTTCTTACATATTTTCTAACATATAGGTACATGGCTACACATCTTTCTATAGTGTGTGTGCATATCAACATATACACATACCTAGATGCACCTATATACACATGTGTATATGCCACATTTTTAAAAATTTATTTCTTAATCGATAGAGACATAAATTGAGAGGGGGAGATAAAGAAAAGGAGAGAGCCATAGAGACATCTGCAATCCTGCTTCACAACTTGTGAAGTTTTCCCCCTGCAGGAGAGGATCAGGGTCTTGAACCTGGGTCCATCTGCACTGTAATGTGTGCACTTAAAGGCTGCACCACCACCCGGCCCCCACATGCCACATTTTCTGCATTCAGTTATCTCTGTAAACTCAAGTTATTTTCATGTCTGTTCTGTTGTGAATGATGCTGAAATGAACATGAGTGTGCATATATCTCTTTGAGATAATTATTTCATTTCCATTGGCCATACTCCCAGATGAAGGATTGCTGGATAGTAATGCTAATTTTAATTTTTTTGAAAGCACTCTGTTGTTTTCCATAGTGGCTGTGCTATTCGAATTCTCACATGTATTACATAAGAGTTCCCATTTTCTCTCCTTACCAACATTTGTTATCACATCTTTTTTTCATATCAGCCATTTGTAACAGGTGCAAGGTAGATAGCTCACTGGGGTTTGGATATGCATTTCCCTAATGATCAGTGATGTTAAACATCTTTGCATGTCATTGCTGGCCATTTATAGTTGTTGTGAAAATGTCTATTCAGTTCCTCTGACCATTTTTTATTAAAGCATTGGTTTCTTTCTTTCTTTTTTATTTCCTTCTTTTATTTTTTCCTGAGATGTATGAATTCATTATTTATTTTGGCTATCTGTTCCTTATTAGATATGACTTACTGTTGGGTAGTATGCCAGCTCCCCCTGGCTTCTGCTTAACCAAGCACCGGTATGCCTGTATAGGGATTGGTTTGATCCCACTCAAAGCTGCAGTCTATTTACATAAATCACTTTTATATTTACATAAAGCACCACCTTCCCTCCAGGGCATTGGTGGTTCAGTGGTAGAATTCTCACCTGCTCCAACCCCTCTCCTTGTCACACCCTGATCTTCCACCAGTCACTTTTCACTCCACCCTCTCTATGTCACATCCTGTTTCCACCCTACTTGGAGAGTATAAATATAGCTGCTCTTCTGATTAAAGACACTTGGAAATTGCTTTCCGGCTCCGAGAGTTCCAGGGTGTATCTCCTGCGAAGTTAGTGCGAAGTTAGTGCAGAAGTTAGTGCGGCATGAGTTCCTGATCCCTCTCCCACGCAGCAGCCTAGATGGGCTCCAGTTGAGTTCTCTCCAACCCAGAGAGCACTAGCTCGGGAAGAAGCACCCTCAGGCTATCCCGGCAACTTACAAATATCCTCTTCCATTCCGTTGCTTTTTTTTTTTACGTTGTTGCTTCTTGGGCTTTGCAGGGAGTTTTGGTTTGACAGTCTCATTTTCCTCTTTGCTTTTGTTGTTTGTGAATGAATGTAATACTTTAAAAAATCATTATTGAGATCAGTGTCATGGAATTTTTTTTCCCTAGAGGTCAGTAATGTGGTGTGTAGTTTCTACACATTGTGAAATGATACAGTTTTTTCTATAGTTATTGACTTCTGGTTTCATATCATGTTGACTTAGAAAAAAAAGATAGGTGGTATGATTTCAGTCATCTTGCATTTGGAAAAGTTGTTTAGTGACCTAAATTATGATCTGTTCTGAAGAATGTTACATGAATGTTGAGTACCTTCCATCATTTTTTTTTTTTTTGCCTCCAAGGTTATCACTGGAGCTCAGTGCCTACACTATGCATCTACTGCTCTGGTGGATATATATATATATATATATATATATATATATATATATGTTGTATAGGACAGAGAGAAATTGACAGGGAAGAGGGAGATAGAGAGGGAGAGAGACAGAGACACCTGCAAACCTGCTTCATTGCTTGTGACCTCCCCCACCCCCGGTGCAGGAAGGGACTGTGAAGCTCCAACTGTACCACTGCCCAACTCCTGCCACCCCATCAGCATTTCTTACAAAGCTCTCTTACATGAATTCCAGATCCTATATTCAGCCATCTTCACTTGGACAGTACCTCCCTGACTCTTACATGATTTTCCTCCTATCGTTCTAAGTATACAAATTTTATAAAAATGTTACAGAATTCCTTTTTGAGAAGAAAAGTGGCCCTCATATAACTGAGCACATTCACTAATACAACCTTCAAATAATTCAGGCTTTTAATAATGTCTCACAAGCTCTACCACTCAAACTTGGTCCATGCCACCACTATCCCTCACCGATTTCAATCACTTCAGAGCAACCAAAAAATGCTCTTGTCTGGCCTCTTTTCAATCTATTTTCTATATTAAGAGTAATCTTGGTAAAATGTGTCAGATGATTTTATCTGCTTAAAATTGTGCAGCAAATTCCTTTCTAATCCAGTGAGGAAAAAAACAGTAAGTTTGATGCCATACTAGCCTTCCCATAGCACCTGCCTCTATAAGTTAAGGGGGTGAGGAAAGAGAGAGAGAGAGAGAATAGTTATTTGCCAGTGAGAGAGAACCAGAGCATCATGCAGTCTTAAAAATAAAAATCATTGCTTTTCAGTTTTCAATTCAGAGGAGGCCAAGGTACAAGTTTCTTCAGTCGTCCCAAATCCAAGTTCATCCAACACCAGCTGCCTCCACCATGCCACCAAAGTTCGACCCCAATGAGATCAAAGTCATGTACCTGAGATGCACTGGCGGGGAAGTCTGCCCTACTTAGGCCCTGGTCCCTAAGACTGGGCAGCTAAGTCTGTCTCCAAAAAAAAAAGTTGGTGATGACCTTGCCAAGGCTACTGGTGACTGGAAGTTTCTGAGGATCACAGTAAAACTGACAACCCAGAACAGACATGCCCAGACTGAGGTGGTGCCTTGTGCATCTGTCATCATGAAAGTTCTCAAGGAACCACCAAGAGACAGAAAAAAGCAGAAAAATATTAAGCACAGTGGAAACATCACTTTTGATGAAGTTGTCAACATTGCCTGACAAATGTGGCACCAATCTTTAGCTAAAGAACTCTGGAACCATCAAAGAAATCCTGGGGACTGTTCAATCTGTGGGTTGCCATGTTGATAGCTGCCATTCCCATGACATCATAGATGACATCAACAGTGGTGCTGTGGAATGCCCAGCTAGTTAAGAAATTACAAAGGGGGAGTCAGCGGATCCAGGTTCAAGCCCTGGGCTCCCCACCTGCAGGGGTGTCACTTCACAGGTGGTGAAGCAGGTCTGCAGGTGTCTATCTTTCTCTCCCCCTCTCTGTCTTCCCCTCCTCTCTCCGCTTCTTTCTGTCCTATCCAACAATGATGACATCAATAATAACTACAACAATAAAAAAACAAGGGCATCAAAAGGGAATAAATAAATATTAAGAAAAGAAATTACATAGGAAGATGCTTCAATAAAGGATTATTTGAAAAAAAAAAGGATCAGTGATTTAGTAATAATTAACAAGATTGTGAGATAACAGGGGTACAGTTCCACACAGTTTCCACCACCAGAGTTCTGTGTCCTATCCCCTCCATTGAAAGTTTCCCTGTTCTTTATCCCTCTGGGAGTATGGTTCAAAATTCTATTATGGGGTGCAAAAGGTGAAAGGTCAGTTTTATGTAACATTTTCTCTGCTGGCTTCTGCAATTCTTTCTCTGCAGGTCGATTCATACCCCCAGCCTGTGATGCTAGGGACTAAACTTGGGACATACTGCATGCAAGTCCGCCACTTTACCCACTGCAAACCAAGTAAGCCACTGTGTTGCCTTGGTGACCACACCTCCCACACCCTGTCCTCCATCACACTCTTGTGCATTTGTCTTTTGCCACATTTACCAAATTTATTGTGCCTTAAGCACACATATACCTGCTTCTGAGAATTTTCATTTGTTGTTCCTGCCTCCTAAGATTTTTTCTTCCAATGAGGAAATTCCTTTGTTTACTCCTTACTGTCTTCGTTGTCAACTTGCAGTACTGTTTCTCCATGTCTATTATCTTTAAGCTGTAACTCTCCATTCTCCTCCCCAGCCTTTTACCCATTGATATCTGTTGTATGCTTTACATTGGGTTCTAGTTCTCCCCCGCCAAGAAAATTAGATCAGTCCAGTTAGTTTTCGCGGCCCGCTTGGCCCCGCCCTTAGGAACCCCGAGAGAGGGTTCCAAAGTGGGAGAGTGTCAGAGTTCCAGGGTTGAAGAGTTGCAGAGTTAGAGAGTTCCTGAGTTCCAGAGTAAGAGAGAGTGCTTGCGCCGCTGCAAAGAGACAGCAGAGTTCTGTTTGGTCATTAGTTTGGTTTAGTTTATGAATCGTTGTTCCTGAATAAAGAAATACAGTTTCCCTGCCCAGCCATTGTCTCCGCATCTCTGTTACCCACCCGTGAAGCTAGCCCGGCCGGCTAGAGCCTACGAATTTAACAACAGATATCAATATACGTTTCTTACGTTTTCATCTTTTCAAAAATAGTGTAAGACCCACAAGGACATCAGTCTGCCTTTAAGGACATTCATCTGTCAAGAATAAATCAGAACATGGCATGTATTTGGTGCCTAGTGAAGTTTTGTTAAATAAGGATGTTCATGCAAATGTATAAAGTAAAAGATTATAAAGTAATAGTCAACAGTAACAAAGCTTCTGCTTGACTGTTTGCAAAATCAAATGCCTGACTTCAGAATATTTTTGATTGTATAGCAGCCTAGAATATTCAGAAAGAAAAGCAAGTATTATCATTCTGGAGGTGACTGGCCACATGCCAGAATCCAGTCACTAGGGAAGTTAAAACAACAGCAATTCCTATTTATGTAATCTGCCAATTAATACCTTCTCAACATATAAATTAAACTCAGTGACTGTAAACAGATTCTTAAAGAGATAAAGTTAATTATTTAGGTCAGAGGTATTTCATGAGATTAAACTGAAAATATACCATAGGAGTAAAAAAGAAAGCTCACCTTGTAGGCTACAGCAGTATCATGTCATGTGTGCAATGCTGGTACCACACTGACAGTGCCACTTTACTAGGGGAAGATTCCTGGTAACTCTGAAATTAAAAGAAGGAAATTCTTGTGAGGCCTGAGCAGCAATGTCACCATATACTATAATGAATTAGATGCAGTTGTACTGAAGATCAATTGCTTTCAATAGCAATCTCCTAGTCTCTTTTCTTCTCTCCCCTTGCAGTGGTATATGGTCATTTGACCAGTAATAACTAATAAAAAATAAACTATACATTCACTTCTTGCTACTTGTATTTAGCAGCTTTTTATTTATTTTATTGGGGGTTAGAGCACTAACAGTTTCAGGCATAGTCTCTGACACATATGCACAGATTCTTGTCTCCCCCTGATTGGTGTCTAGGAGACTCACCAAGTCTCTCCATCTTCTCCTGTTCCCTCCTTTCCCTGAGTCCTTTGCCTCAGTACACCCAGCCTAAGTTTCACCCTTTGTTTCCCCTTAGTGTCCTTTTTTCTTAAGTTCTACTTATAGTGATCCAGGAGGTGGCTCAGTGATAAAGCTTTGGACTCTCAAGCATGAGGTCTCGAGTTTGATCCCCGGCAGCACATGTGCAAGAATGATGTCTGCTTCTTTCTCTATCCTCTTATCTTTCTCAGAAATAAATAAAATCTTAAAAAAAAAAAGTTCTGCTTATAAGTGAGATCATTTGGTATTGGTCTTTCTCTATATAACTTGTTTTACTCAATACAGTGCTTTTGAGTTCTTTTTTTTTTAGATATTTTATATTTATTTTCCCTTTCATTGCCCTTGTTTTTTATTGTTGTTGTAGTTATTTTTATTGTTGTTATTGATGTTGTCATTGTTAGATAAGACAGAGAGAAATTGAGAGAGGAGGGGAAGACAGAGAAGAGGGAGAAAAAGACAGACACCTGCATCCTGCTTAATTGCTTGTGAAGCAATTCCCCTGTAGGTGGGGAGACGGGAGACGGGAGCTAGAACCGGGATCCTTGCACCTGTCCTTGGCATTCTGACCACAATATTACAGAGAAGATGACCGCATCATTTTAACCCCTGAGTAGAATTCCTTTGTGTATATGCACTACAACTTCCTGAGCCACTCATCTGTCCTTGTGCACCTGGGTTGCAAGCATTCTTTTTTCTTTTTTCTCCTGAGCCAATTTTGTAGCCCTATTTCCAACTCTGACACCATCTCCCTAGACAATGCCCTTGGTCCACCTGCATGTTAGCTGTTGTGTTCAGGCAGAAATTGGTAACGTTATGTGCCCTTGGTTTATACCTGAAATAGTCCTACTTGCTTTTTTCCAAGATGGAGATCCCAAAATTCATCTGTAATATTCTTGCCTTTAGGTTCCTGACTACTCAACAATTTTTTCTGCTTTATATCTTAATGTTTTTTCAGCCACCAAGTTGCAGATGGAACCATGATGCCAAATTGACTTCCCTGGACAGAGGACCTCACCAACGTACTCTGGAGTTGCTTCCAAGTTCAGGCTACTATAAATTTTGCTGCTATGAACTTTGGTGTCCATAGGTCTTACTAAATACATATTATTGTTTTCCCTGGGTAAACCCCCAGGAGAGGGACTGCTCAATCATAAGGCTAGTCCATTCCTACTGTTCTGAAAAATCTCTAGACTGTTTTCCACAAGTGTTGAACCAATTTACACTCTTACCAGAAGTGCAAAAGTGTACCTTTTCCCCCCCCACATCCCCTCCAACAGTTGGTATTTCTGTCTTTTCTTTTTCTTTTTCAAAAATATTTATTTATTTATTTTCTCTTTTGTTGCCCTTGTTGTTCTGTCTTTTCTAATGTGTAATATTCTCACAGGTATAAAATGTTTTACAATATAGTTTTTAGCACATAAACACTAGCTCTTTCTTATCTCCCCCTTGATTGGTGTCTCAGAGACATGACAGGACTCCAATGTCTCTTCTTCCTGCCTCATCTCCCTCCTTCCCCCAGGGTTCTTTGCTTTGATGCAATATGCCACAGCCAGGCCAGTTATAGTGGTTATTTCTTTTGTCGTGCAGAAGCTTTTCAGTTTGATGGAGTCCCTTCAGTCTTTTTTTTTTTTTTTGGAACTGGATTTGAACCAGTGAAGATGTTTCAAAAAGGAAATTGTATGGAAGAGAGCTTTGCCTATGTTTTCTTCTGAGGTACTGTCTGTAGCTGAAATCTACATGGTTCCCCACTGAGTTCTGACAAAGGGTTCAGCTTTGGAATCTTGCTGGATGAGTTTAACTTCTCTGCCTTGTTTTCCCGAACAGACTACCTTGGATCTGGAAGATGGATGTGGAGAATCTGTGTAAGATTCATAGTTTGCTTTTCTTTTGTCCTTTTCAGCTCCTTTTTGCTGGTGTATAGATGAGTTATAATAATCTATCATGGTTCCTCTTTGTCCTCTCCTCTATAGTTTACTCCTATAAGCCTGGAATTCCTTCTACTTGTAATTCCTACAATTTGAATCTTTTTTTTTTTTTTTAAGAATCTGTGTGGTTGCTGTCTTAAAGCAAATACCTTACTCCAATCCCCTGAATTTAGACTTTTAAATGCTTGAACCTCAACATCAGGCTTTAAAGCACACTGATCAGATTTTAAGATACTAATTACAGCATTCAAAACATTAATAAGAATTGCTAGCTCTGCTGCCTCTGGTATTTTTATTACATGGCATCTCTATCTTTAATCAACAAGTCAACTAGGACTAAGTTACACTGACTAGAATAACAAATTTTTAGTGAAATTTTAGAAAGCTTTGAATTGTTCACTCTATCAAGTAACACTCATTAAACAAATGGCCAACCAGTTGTTAGGTCATTCTCACTAATGCTCATGTCATTTCATACCTTAAAAAGAGATTGTCAGTGGAAGTTAAAGTAGGGAGTTACTCCCGAGTAATTGTGATAGGTTTATTTAATTCCCCTAAGATAACTGAAGTAGTAAAAATTGGTTATTTTGAAGCTGATAATTTACAAATTAAAATCATATCTTTTAATAACAGTAATAATACCTCAGAAGTGACAATACCTTATTTAGAAAAGTTAAATCACAGCAAGCAAAATAGATAAAGCATTCATCTTAAATGAAATTAACACAAGCCATTGAAGATTAAGTACAGGTTTCAGATCTGAACCATAACACAAATTCTAATGGAAGCAATCAGCACATAAAAGAAAGATTCTTTGAAAGTTGTATTTGTGATAGAGCAAGCAGATGATATATAAAATAAATATTTTCCTTATTATACCTTTAACCCTATAATCACATTAAGATAAGTTGGGTATTTTTATTTTAGTATCCATGTAAGATCTAATATCAATACTAATATCAGAACTTCTGGAAAAGGAGCCCAGGCAATGTAACTTTAAAAATGCTATTTTTAGAACAGTTTTAGGTTTACAACAAAATTGAAAGCAAAGTATAGAAATTTCCCAGGTACACCCAACCATGCAGGTATAGCTTTTTTCCATTATAAGCATCACTTACCAGAGTGGTACAATCATTAGCAGTCATAAGCCTCCATTAGCACATTCTGATCATCCAGCCCATCTTTACTCCTAGAAGTGTCTAATAGATTTGGATAAATATTTCAGATGGCATATTTCCATCATACTATTATTTTCTCACTGCCTTAAAACTCCTCTGTATTTTACCAGCTCATCTCTCCTATTTTTCAAACCCTAGAAACCATTGATCTTTTTAATGTCTTCATTGTTTTGACTTTTCCAGAATGTCATAGAGGAGAATCATTGAGTGTGTAAGCTTCTCAGATTGACTTCTCACTCAGAAAATTACATTAAGGGGTTTCCATGTCTTCCCATGGTTTCAGAGCTCACTTTTTTTAAAGCAGATGATTAATTGGATGGTTGTATCACTGTGTATCCTTTTACTGACATATGGGTATCTTTGTTGTTTTCACGATTCAAAAACTATAAAGCAGCTATAAGCATTCATATGTAGAAATCTTTTTTTAAAAAAAACCTGAGTAATAGCTTTTAAAAAATATTTTATTTATTTATTAATGAGAAAGATAGAAGAGAGAGAAAGAACCAGACATCACACTGGTACATGTACTGCTTGGGACTGAACTCAGGACCTCAAGTTTGTATGTTTAGTGCTTTATCTGCTGGGCCACTCCCAGGGGCACTGTTGTGTAGAATTCTACATACACATATATTCAGAACTCCTTTGAATAAATATCGGCAAAAGCAATTACTGTACTTCATATGTTTAGTTTTGCAAAGAAACTACTAAACTGTCTTCCAAAGTGTCTGTGTCATTTTACACCCTCACCAACAACAAATGAGAGCTCCTGTCGCTCCACATCTTTGTCAGCATCTAGTGTTGTCAGTGTTCCAGATTTTTCCAATTCAAATAGTAATGTAGTTGTGTCTTGTTGTTTTAGCTTTCAGTTCTCTAATAACATGAAGAATTTTTTTTCATATGTCTATTTGTCATCTACATAGCTTCTTTGGGGAAGTGTCTATAAGAGCTGTTGGTCCATTTTGTAATAAGGTTGTGTTCTAATTGTTGAGTTTTATGGATTATTTGTATGTTTTGAATAAAAGTCCCTCATCAAATGTGTCCTTTGCAATTATTTTCTCCTGGCTTGTGACTTGTCTCCTACTCCTCTTAGTATTGTTTTTTGTTTGTTTATTTTGTCTTTGTTTTGTATTTTTTACTGTAATGAAGAATGACTTATTAGTCATTTCTTTCATGAACCATGTTCACACCTTTTTTTTTTAAACAGATCATTTCATAGTAGGACAGTGAAATAGTTTAAACATCCATTATTTATAAAAGGAAAACAATTATAAATACATTAGTGTTTTTTGTGTAAATGGTAAGCACTGTCTTGTAATAGACAATGTTCCTCAGTCCCCGTCTGTCTCTCAGAGGAGATGATGGGAGAAGGAGGGAGGGTGGACACACATTCAAGCTTTCTCATTGTTAACATTCGTGCTAATGACCTCAGTGCTTGGCACATGCACTTAGGGATTTCTTGAGGGCTTGTGTAGAATGCTACTTGGTCCACTTACCTCTTGAGTGAAGTCTTCCATTTCACCTAGCTATCTAGTGCTGCCTAGCTGCCCCTGAGGTATTTGTGGCTTTGATTTCATAATCTCTTCCATCATATAATAGATATTATATAATAGATATTTGCAGAGAGAGGGAGTAGGGAATAAATAAAACTGGACTAGAGGGATAACTTACTGGGAGCTCAGGTACCAGAGAAGCTCTGGTACTGTGCTGCCTCTCGTTTTCTCGAAATGAAACAAAGTAGTGAAGAAAGGTCATATCACTCCCCACACCTATGGACATCTAATCTTTGATAAGGGGGCCCAAAGGATTAAATGGAAAAAGGAGGCTCTCTTCAATAAACGGTGCTGGGAAAACTGGGTTGAAACATGCAGAAGAATGAAATTGAACCACTTTATCTCATCAGAAACAAAAATCAACTCCAAATGGATCAAAGACCTAGATGTCAGACCAGAAACAATCAAATACTTAGAGGAAAACATTGGTAAAACACTTTCCCACCTACACCTCAAGGACATCTTTGATGAATCAAACCCAATTGCAAGGAAGACTAAAGCAGAAACAAACCAATGGGACTACATCAAATTGAAAAGCTTCTGCACAGCCAAAGAAACTATTAAACAAACAGAGTGACCCCTCACAGAATGGGAGAAGATCTTCACATGCCAGACATCAGACAAGAAACTAATCACCAAAATATATGAAGAGCTCAGCAAACTTAGCACCAAAGAAGCAAATGACCCCATCCAAAAATGGGCAGAGGATATGAACAAAACATTCACCTCAGAGGAGATCCAAAAGGCTAACAAACATATGAAAAACTGCTCTAGGTCACTGATTGTCATAGAAATGCAAATTAAGACAACACTAAAATACCACCTTACTCCTGTAAGAATGGCATACATCAAAAAGGACAGTAGCAACAAATGCTGGAGAGGCTGTGGGGACAGAGGAACCCTTTTGCATTGCTGTTGGGAATGTAGATTGGTCCAGCCTCTGTGAAGAGCAGTCTGGAAAACTCTCCGAAGGCTAGACATGGACCTTCCATATGATCCAGTAATTCCTCTCCTGGGGTTATACCCCAAGGACTCCATAACACCCAACCAAAAAGAGGTGTGTACTCCTATGTTCATAGCAGCACAATTCATAATAGCTAAAACCTGGAAGCACCCCAGGTGCCCAACAACAGATGAGTGGCTGAGAAAGCTGTGGTATATATACACAATGGAATACTATGCAACTATCAAGAACAATGAACCCACCTTCTCTGACCCATCTTGGACAGAGCTAGAAGGAATTATGTTAAGTGAGCTAAGTCAGAAAGATAAAGATGAGTATGGGATGATCCCACTCATCAACAGAAGTTGATTAAGAAGATCTGAAAGGGAAACTAAAAGCAGGACCTGACCAAATTGTAAGTAGGGCACCAAAGTAAAAACCCTGTGGCGAGGGGTAGACATGCAGCTTCCTGGGCCAGTGGGGGGTGGGAGTGGGTGGGAGGGATGGATCACAGTCTTTTGGTGGTGGGAATGGTGTTTATGTACAGTCCTAGTAAAATGTAGTCAGTTAATTAATTAATTAATTAATATGAGGGGGGAAATTAATTGTATGTCTCAAGTTTTTTAAAACACAGACTGAGTCTTTTTAATATATAGGCTGTGTATTTGATAGGCAGACTCTCTCAAAAGCCTAGACCAAGTAGATCAGAAGCAACCAATAGTACAGCTATATACAAGATACTAGGTACTGTACAGCAAACCCTAACAAAAGGACTTTTCAAAGTTAACCCAATTACCAAATAATGAATGTAATGATAACATTAACTATCGATTGTCTTTTTGAACCCTAAGACAGCAGGAACCTCACATCTCCACTATAGAGCCTCTACTTCCCCCGGTCCTGGAACCATTGGATAGCGCCCACTTTCCTGTATGCCTCTCCCAATCCATATCAAATAATATTGCATCTGCTGATCACAACCTAATCAACACAACGACTGCCACCTCAACATGCTTCACTTCAGACTGTGTCCAGAGACTTCACATGTGGAATGACAACCCTTCAGCTTCATTACTCGGGTGAGACCTTTCCTTTCATAGTATACTCTAATTTCATCTCAGGTGGTTCACTTTCTAACAAAGTCCCAAAACCTAGATATACACCAGTTTCTGTGAGAGAAAGCATATGTTCACACGTATCCATAAACTACTGCAAAATATATACCTGAAAGCAGAAGTACACTAGAGTTTGCAGTGAGTACCTCCCTAACACTTCCTCTCCTCTATTCCAAGCTTTGGGTCCATGATCGCTCAACAAATTGTTTGGCTTCGTATGTTAACTCTCTTTTCAGTCACCAGGTTCCAGATGTCATCAAGATGCCGCCCAGGGTTCCCTGGACTGAAGACCCCACCAATGTGTCCTGGACCTCTGCTTCCCCAGAGACCCACCCTACTAGGGAAAGAGAGAGGCAGACTGGGAGTATGGACCGATCAGTCAACGCCCATGTTCAGTGGGGAAGCAATTACAGAAGCCAGACCTTCCACCTTCTGCAACCCACAATGACCCTGGGTCCATGCTCCCAGAGGGATAGAGAATGGGAAAGCTATCAGGGGAGGGGGTGGGATATGGAGATTGGGTGGTGGGAATTGTGTGGAGTTGTACTCCTCCTACCCTATGGTTTTGTTAATTTATCCTTTCTTAAATTAAAAAAAAGAAAAAAAAGATAGGTCATATCACATATTCAGAACCCTGGATCTGAAAAAAAAAAGAAATCTAAAAAGCAAATATGTGTTTATACACACACATGTAGATATACTTTTACACATACATATAACTGTATGTACACACACATAACTTGAACTCTGTGTTGTATTAAAATATTTGAAATCCGGGATCAGGTGGTAGCGTAGCAGGTTAAGAGCACATGGCTCAATGTGCAAGGACCAGCATAAGGATGCTGGTTCAAGCCCCCGGCTCCCCACCTGGATGGCTATGAGCGGGTCATTTCACGAGTGATGAAGCATTGGTTTGCAGGTGTCTATCTTTTTGTCTCCCCTCCTCTCTCCATTTCTCTCTGTCCTATCCAACAACAACGACATCAACAACAACAACAACAATAACCATAACAACAATAAAACAACAAAGGCAACAAAAGGGGAAAAAATAGCCCCCAGCAGCAGTGGATTTGTGGTGCAGGCACCAAGCCCCAGCAATAACCCTGGAGGCAAAAACTATATATATGTTTGAAAGTATATCTTAGCATGTATAGGCATTGGCTCTGCCCACAAAGTAAGTGGTCAGATGCTGCTAAGCAGAACTAAGTTATAGCATTTTCATGAGTAAATAAGATTTTTTCCTACTATGTGCAGGTATCCACCCATCATCACTGGTACTGATAGTTACTAATTAGGCTCTGAAGGAGTGGAACTTATTTCCCACGTCATCTGATTTAGTTATAGCCTCCCTTCCTTATCTTAGTTGCCTTGTAGACTCTAACTTTATCTCTAAATTCCACTTCTTTCATTTTATTCTCTTGAAACTGAAAAATCTCTATTTTAGTCCATACTGGAATATTTTTTTCCACACATTGGGTTTGGTAATTACACTTGATACATTTTCTGACTTACGTATAACTCATTTAAGATTTCAGCCATCACTAGCCTGTCCCTGTAGTCCTAAGCAGACTATGGGGAAGCAAAATTCTGTCCTCACCCACTGTTGGCAGTTGCTGAGTTTGAGGTTCTAGATAGGCTTTACAAATACTATAGTCTGTAAAAGAACTATGAAAGTAAATATTTGATGACTTCAGGCTTAATATCTTACTCAATACCTGGAAGACTATTTCCTGTACGCTATCTGCATATTCCTCAAACAGCTGGGTTAATGAGCAGAAGCTTCTGGAAACATAACCCAAGATGGGAGAAGAGTATTAGTCACTTGCTGATATGCAGCTGACATTCTAATACTGAGTTTAGATCTATAATTTTTAGATGCCATACTTCATTACCACACTCCGCTGTGTTTGAGCCATTTCATAATTTACCCCATTGTCATTCTTCTGGCTGTAAGATGTGAATATCTTGATATTTTGTAAACTTTGCTAGTAAAAGGATTCTGGCTCTAAAGGGAGAGCTTTTTCTGGGCCGCATCCACTGCTACAGTGGTGTGCATTTAGGGAATATACTTCTGGCTTCCCCATATCTCTGGCCACAACAACAACAACACATATACACACATACACACATAAATAAAATATTTTGAAAACATGGGAAAGTCTAAGGGAGGTCTAAAATTAAATGGTGCAAATTTCCTAGTAAATATATATATATATATATATATATATATATATATATATATCAGAAACTGTTAAAACAAAAGTTGGAAGATATGACAAAACCAAAGCAAGGCAGGTAAGAGTGTGTGTGTGTGTGTGTGTGTGTGTGTGTGTGTGTGTGTGTGTGTGTGTGTGTGTATGATGGACTCACACAGCTATGTGATGGGGTAGGTGAAAGTGATGGGGTTGCAGAGTTACATTATTTTTAGAATTCTAAAACTTACAGAATGTTAACTGAATAAGAATATAGAATTCATTGCTGGAGTTAGAATTATAGATCATACCAATAGGAATTTCTATACTGAGCTTAATGAACATTAGACTAGGATTTCCTACATACCCCTCAGATTACACTATTGTAGATCAGTTGATTACATAATCAAAACAGTCAATTATGTCAGAGCTAAACTGGGGAAGATGGTGGTAGTAAGTAAGTAGATAGCATAGACTAATGACATAGAAAAGTGATAATTTTCTGCAATGAATTTCTAAGGAGCTAGGTAAGTAAAGCAGAGTAGTTTGAATATTGTCACAAAAACTGAAAGGTAAAGTAAAAAGGAGAGGCTTTGCTCAAAGATTGCTCTAGGATCATAAAGTACTTAGATATGAAGAGGCAATTATCTTCTTATAAGGTCACTGATCATGCAGTGAAAGCAAACAGAAGTTGAAAACTGAATGAATTGTAAGTCACAGATAAAGTAAGGGCTTCTGTAAACTGGAGATTGATGACTTGATATTATCTTTAGTCAGATAATAACATCTTATATAGTAATAACTTTCAGTAATGGAACATGGATCCCCCAGAGAACCCCTGAAGTATTGTTAGGAGTGTTCAGATTTAGCAGTTTCAAATAATGAGACAATATGCATACATATATAATATCTATAGGCACTCTCAGTTTGACAGAATATAAATTTATTTAAGCATGACTGTTCAGGGGGCAGAAGGAAGCATACCCTGAAGAATACACATGGACCCAGTTTCTAGCCCCCGGCTACCATTCAGGAATACCTCCAGGGGAAACCTCATGAGAGGTGCTATAGTCTCTCTTTTACTCCATCTCTCACTCTTTCATCTAGAGGAACGAAAAAAAAAAGATAGTCTTACTGAATTCATACAAGTGTTTTTTTTTTTCTTTTTTAATTAAGCTTTGTTTATTTCTTAATTGGAAGGGGTGAGAGAGAACTAGAGCATCAGGCTGGCACATAAGGTGCTTGGAATCAAATTCAAGATCTCATGCTTGAAGGTCTAACATTTTCTCTTCCATGCCACCTCCCACATTCATGATAAATTTTATGAGGGATTCACTAAAATGTAACTAGTAGACGTTGACTGGAATAAAGGCATGTGATGTTAGCCTATGTGATTAACATTATTATTATTTATTGCCATCAGGGTTATCACTGGGGCTTGGTGCCAGCACTATGAATCTACGGCTCTTGCTCACCCTTTTTTCTTTTTTCATTTTCTTTCTTTCTGTTTCAATAGGACAGAGAAAGATTGAGGGGAGGGGTAGAGAAAGATACCTGTAGATTTGATTCACTGCTCATGATGCTGCCCCCTCTCCATGTGGAGAATGCAGACTCAAACTGGAGACCTTATACATAGAAACGTGAGCTCAACCAGGTGTGCCACAACTCAGCCCCTCAGAAATATCTTCTAAGAACTACTTCTTCAGGAAAAGGAAAGTCCTAGCCCAAAAAAAAGTAACATGAATCAGTAAAAGAATGGTAAAGAAAGAGTGACGAAGTGCAAAAGACTGAGACCCTGTCGTCAGTTCAAATTTCTGAACTGTTTCTGAACTATAGGATTTTAGGCAAGTGATTTATCTTTCTCTGGCTGCTCCATCAGTGTTAACATGACATTAACCAAATGTGGAGTACCACTGAAAAGATTAATGACAGTGTATGCAAACAATAGCTACTCAATAAGTTGTGACAACTATCTTTGCTTCAAAAGAGAATACTTATTATTGAGAAACAAATGAGCTTCAAAATAAGGAAAATAGATATACTACCAAATCAGTCAAAGGAATGTAAATATAGGGTTAAATATAGAAATGAGAACTTAACTCCTTAATTCTTAAATGAATTTGCCAATAATTAGACAATAAATCCTAAACCTGTGGATCTGAGTTGCGACCTCAGTAAGATGAAGTAGTTGGCCTCAAATTAAAAAAAATAATAAATAAATGTTTCCATGGTGACTTTTAGAGGTAACACGAATATTATTCTCATATAAAGGAATTGGGTGAGCTACTAATTACTATTCACTCCCTTCAGCTTCTCAATCTCTTTTCCAGGCTCCCAAACACAGACATAGAGATGAAATCTAAAATGAAGGCCACAGACAAACAGGATTCTAAGAGTTCTAATTCTAGTGTGTAGAGTTATAATGAATGTCCTAATCACAATCATACTATTTCCCAATGAACTCCTAATCTAGATCAATCTCTAGAAAACTATGAAATCATTGTTTCCCAATAACCATAATTTTATAGTCAAGGCTACATGGCTGATGCATTTTTTTTCAATGCTTAACCATGTGCTACTTACAAGACTCATACTTTCAGAAGTACAGTTTAACACAACACACACATATATGTACATCCTTTTGGATACCACTACCAGACCCACCACCAAAGCTCTAGGGCCCCTCACTTATCTGCCTCACTCAATGTTCATATAATCACTCTGTAATCACCACAGCTTTCCAGAATCTGAGTTACTAAGGTACAAGTTGGTTACATTGCTTTCTTTCTTCCTTCCTTTCTATCTTTCTTTTTTTTTTTAATATTTATTTATATATTCCCTTTTGTTGCCCTTATTGTTTTATTGTTGTAGTTATTATTGTTGTTGATGTCATCGTTGTTGGATAGGACAGAGAGAAATGGAGAGAGGAGGGGAAGACATAGAGGGGGAGAGAAAGATAGACACCTGAAGACCTGCTTCACCACCTGTGAAGTGACCCCCCTGCAGGTGAGGAGCCAGAGGATCAAACCGAGATCCTTATGCCTGTCCTTGCGTTTGGTGACACCTATGCTAACACGTGATTCCCTCTTTCTTTCTATCTATCTATCTATCTATCTATCTATCTATCTTTCTTTCTTTCTTTCTTCCTGCCTTCAGGATTATTGCTGGGGCTTGGTTCCAACATGAATCCACTGCTCATGGCAAACATTTTTTTTTCTGTTTTATTAGACAGAACAGAGTGAATTGAGAGAGGAGGGGAGACAGAGAGGGAGAGGTCTTCTACCTGAAGACCTACTTCACCCCTTGTAAAGCATCCCCCTGCAGGTGGAAGCAAGGGCTCAAACCTGGGTCCTCATGTGGTCCTTAGGCTTAGTACTATGTGTGCTTAACCACTGCCTAGTCCCCCATTTTTTTCTTTTCAAGTTCCTTTCTGTTCATATTATATTCAACATTTCATGTAACTAGTAATTATCTTTTACCTCTTACTTCACATAGCAAAGTCCCCTCCAGTTTTATTCACTTTGTCCTAATTGATATGTCATTTTTATTGTATTAGAGTAAAATATACATCCCATAACTTCTTTATTTATTTAAGCTGATTCCATGCTTCGATTATAATCCATAGTACAACTATGAGCATGGATTGGGGGGAATATATATTTTTTTCAAATAGGCAGAATTTCAGTTTTGCAAAATAAAGTATGTCATGGGTGGATGATGGCGATTCTCAATGTGAATACAATGCCATTGTACACTTAATGGCAAAAAAAGTAAATCACTATATCAAATGATTTGTCATTACTGGAAATCACAAGGAAAAAAATGCCCAAACTAAAATTCGCCTACCATTTTGTTTTCACCAAACATAAAACTATTTAAATTTGGCAGGGCTACGGA
Source organism: Erinaceus europaeus (assembly GCF_950295315.1). Taxonomy (NCBI): domain Eukaryota; kingdom Metazoa; phylum Chordata; class Mammalia; order Eulipotyphla; family Erinaceidae; genus Erinaceus; species Erinaceus europaeus. The sequence goes on from NC_080177.1 coordinate 67,128,697, forward strand.
GCCACAGCAGCTGTGTTTCTTTCCTCTCCTCTCCTCACCTCACCTCGCCTCGCCTCGCCTCGCCTCGCCTCGCCTCGCCTCGCCTCGCCTCACCTCTCCTCTCCCGGGTCAACTAGGAATACCAAAGGAGACCACCTGGGACCACAACAAGACAGGACTAGAAGGACTTCAGGAACCCACCAAATCACTGGTGAGTGCAAACACATGTGGCTTGTGGACAGAGAAGAGCTTAGTGAGAGATTAAGTGGCTGGTAACAATACAATAGTTTAACAGTTCAGATACCACATCCAGTCTGTTTCACCAACAAAAAGATGGCTAAAGGGAGGAAAGAACTCCCCTAAGACTCACCAAATGCAATTGTGAGTCTCCATTGCTACTGCCCTCAGAGGCTGGAACAGCAGCAGGGAGGCCCTGTGCTGACACCAGGGTACAGAGAACTGAAGGAGGGAACTCAGGAGAAGATCTATACCTCAGTGGTTTAGAAGTGGGGCTGTGACAGTCTATTTGCATAAACACTGGATTATCTCTGCACCACACTGCTTTAACTCTTGGTCAGGAGTCAGTGACTAAGCCAAGAAGCCTGCTTATAGCTTAAACGCCCTCAGGCTCCTATTGCCTACAGGGAAGAAAAAGAACAAGAAAGGCTTTTTTTATGCCACTGAGCTACAACTCCAGGATTAAAATAGTATTGAAACAACTGTCAATTTCCACAACTGTGAACCATTTAAGTACCTTACTTAGACACAAGTCAATCCAAGAAAGAGTGATCTATAATTTGAAAAGTACTGAGAGAGGGACCTCTTAACATACTATATAAAAGGGTTAAACCAACATGAAGAAATATTGGAGAAATGAACCAGGACAAGAGTCCAACTAAAAGCCAACCAAAGGTTGAAGCACAAAATAATGAGGTCAACATCCAAAGACTAGTTAAGGAAATAATCACAGTAGTGAGTAAAGAGGTTGAAAGAATTGTCATCAGAAATGTAGAAACAACAAATGAAACTCTGGAAGGAAATACTAATTCTCTCAAGGTTATTAGAGAGCTGAAAGCTGAAATAGCTGAGCTAAGAACACAACTAGTTAAACAAGCTAAAACAGTATCATAACAGGGTAACAAAATAGATGAACTCCAGAAAATAGTAGAGGGGAGAGAAGATAGGATAAATGATGCTGAAGACAGAATTAGCAAGACTGAGGACAAATTAGAGACAACTAAAATAGAAGTAAAAGGTCTCAAAAAAGATTAATAGATACTGAAAACAACAACACAGACATATGGGATAACTTCAAAAGAAATAATATACACATTATTGGCTTACCAGAGGAAGAAAGAGAGGGAGGGGAAGAAAGCATTCTTCAGGACATAATAGCTGAGAACTTCTCTAGTCTAGACAACATCAAAGACATAAAGGTTCAAGAAGCCCAGAGGGTCCCAATATGAATTAACCCAGACTTAAAGACACATCCTATTTAGAATGGAAAGGAATAAGGATAAATAAAGGATCCTGAAGGCTGCAAGAGAAAAGTACTCACCTACAGAGGAAAACCCATAAGATTAGCAGCAGACTTCTCCACACAAACACTACAGGCCAGAAGAGAATGGCAAGATATATATTGAGTGCTCAATGAGAAAGACTTTCAACCAAGACTACTGTATCCTGCTAGTCTGTCATTCAGCCTAGATAGAGGCATAAAAACCTTCTCAGACAAGCAACAGGTAAAAGAATCAACTATCACCAAGCCTGCCCTGAAAGAAGTTCTGAAAGGTCTCCTATAAACAGTCAGATAATAATAAATATGGCAAATATCAGAACACTCTAAAAATCTACAAGAATGGCATTAAAATAACTTCAATCTTTGCTATCAATAAATGGCCTGAATTCAACAATTAAAAGACAGAGTGTAGGAATCTGGATCAGAAAATACAACCCAACAATATGCTGTCTACAGGAAACCCATGTAACACACGACAAAAACAGACTCAAAGTGAAAGGATGGAAAGCTGTCATACAAGCCAATTGCCCACAAAAGGTCAGGAACAGCCATTCTCATATCTGACACAATACACTTTAAAATCAATAAAATTGTAAAAGACAGGGAAGGATACTACTTAATGCTCAGTGGATCAGTCAATTAAGAGGGCTTAACAATTAGAAACATCTATGCACCTAATGAGAAGCCATCTAAATACATCAAACATCTACTGAAAGAGCTCCAGCAATATATTAACATCAACACAGTCATAGTAGGGGACTTCAATACCCTACTCTCTCAACCTGACAGGTTATCCAGGCAGAAAATCAATAAAGACATGAGGGAGCTAAATGAGGAGATAGATAAACTAGAACTATTGGACATTTTCACAGTCATTCACCCCAAGAAACTGTAATACACATTCTTTTTGAATGCACATGGGTCATTCTCAAGGACAGACCATATGTTAGGCCACAAAGACAACATCAGCAAATTCAAGAGCAGTGAAATTATCCCAAGTATCTTCTCAGACCACAGTGGAATTAAACTAACACTTAAAAATCAACAAAATAAAATAGTAGTAGTCCCAAAATGTGGAAGCTCAGCAGTACACTACTTAACAACTACTGGGTCAAAGAGGAAATAAAGGAAAAAATCTAAATGTTTCAATAGTTTAATGAAAATTAAGACAAAAGCTATCACAATATTTGGAACACAGCTAAGACATTACTGAGAGGGAAGTTCATAGCTATACAAGCACACATTAGGAAACAAGAAAAAGCACAAATAAACAACATGATTGCACATCTTAAAGACCTAGAAGAAGAAGAACAACAACAAAGGACCCATAAAGCAGCCAGAAGGACATAATTAACTAAAGTTAGGGCAGAAATAAATAACATTGAAAATAAGAAAATCATACAAAAGATCAATGAAAATAAATGTTGGTTCTTCGAAAGAGTTAACAAAATCAACAAACCTTTAGCTAAACTCACAAAACAAAAATGGGAGAAGACCCAAATAAATCAGATCATAAATGAAAGAGGAGATAACACAACAGACACAACAGAAATTCAGCATATCATGTGAGGCTTCTATGAACAACTCTATGCCACCAAACTAGAGAACCTGGAAGAAATGGACAATTTCCTAGATACATATGAACTTCCAAAATTATGTAAAGAGGAACTAGATAACATGAGCAGGCCCACAACAGCTAATGAAATTGAAGCAGTTATCAAAAACCTTCCCAAGAATAAAAGTCCTGGACTAGATGGTTTTACAAATGAATTCTACAAAATCTTTAAAGAACTAATACCTCTACTTTTAAAAGTCTTCCAGAAGATTGAAAACACTGGAATACTCCTTTCCAGCTTCTATAAAGCCAACATCACTTTGATACCAAATGCAGACAGGGAAACAACCAACAAAAAAAACTACAGACCAGTATCTCTGATGAATATAGATGTGATAATATTGAACAAAATTCTAGCCAACCAGATACAGCAGTATATTAAAAAGATTGTTCATCATGACCAAGTGGGGTTTATCCCAGGGATGCAAGGTTGGTTAAATATATGTAAATCACTCAACGTGATCCACCACATCAACAAAAGCAAGACCCAAAACCACATGGTCATAGCAATAGATGCAGAGAAACCTTTGACAAAATACAATATCCCTTTATGACCAAAACACTACAAAAATGGGAATAGATCATCAGGCAATAAAGTAAGATGTAAGGCTACAAAATTAACATTCAAAAGTCAGTGGCATTACTCTATGCAAACACTAAGTTAGAAGAAGTTGAAATCTAGAAATCAATTCCTTTTGCTATAGCAACAAAAACAATAAAATATCTAATAACAAACCTAACCAAAGAAGTGAAAGACTTGTATACTGAAAATTATGAGTCACTACTCAAGGAAATTGAAAAAAACACAAAGAAGTTGAAAGATATTCCATGTTCATGGGTTGGAAGAACTAACATCATCAAAATGAACATACTACCCAGAGCCATCTACAAATTTAATGCTATCCCCATCAAGATCCCAACCACATTTTTTAGGAGAATAGAACAAATGCTACAAATGTTTATCTGGAACCAGAAAAGACCTAAAATTGCCAAAACAACCTCTAGAAGAAAGAACAGAACTGGAGGCATCACACTCCCAAATCTCAAATTGTATTATAGGGCCATTGTCATCAAAACTGCTTGGTACTGGAACATGAATAGACACACTGACCAATGGAATAGAACTGAGAGCCCAGAAAAGCCCATGTTAAAATACTAGTTTTCTAGAATTTACTAGAGTATAGGATTTTTTAAATATCTGGTATTATGTCCAGGATAGATGATTATTATGCATCTCTTAGTCATTATCAAATTTCACTTTCAGTTTATTGTCTTATAGTTAATGCAACATAAAATTTTGGTAGGAAGCATTACAGAACACAGCATAATTGCAACTTTGATATGGAGCTCAAGTGTAAACAAGAATGATATGGAAAACAGAGATACCTTACAATAGAAATGGGGGTAAAAAAATATTTAGCTGCTCACGAAACAGTTATGTGGATATAACAATTTTGGTCCTCCACCACTGGCATTTTGATCTTTGATAGTACTTTTAGCTAGAAGCAATATTGTCCTTTAGGCAGAAGAAATATCAAGATGAACCTGGAAAAAGCTGCTAGAAAACAGCTGCTTTTTAATGTCCATGGTAGTGCTAAAAACCCAGAAGAACATCTGTAAAGGTTTGTAGTAACCCAGTATATGAGCAAAGGGAAAATAAACCTTTGGGTTGGCTGGAATTCATTGTGTTTGGAACAAAGTATCTATTAATAGTGACACTTAAAGTAAAAGGGAAAAATAGGGCCAGGCAGTGGAGCACCTGGCTAAGTGCACACACGTTACAGTACACAAGGACCCAGTTCCAAGCCCCTTGTCCCCAAATATAGGGGGAAACCTTCACAGGTGATGAAGTAGGGTTGCAGCTGTTCCTGTCTCTCTCTCTTTCTCTGTCTCTCTCTCTCTCTCCCTTTCTCCCCTCCGTCTCTTAATTTTTCTCTGTCTCTTCCCAATAATAAATAAATAAAAATTTTAAAAAAGGAAAAGGAAAAAAATAAATGTAAAAAAATGATATGTTTAAGAAGCTTCCTTTTTATTTATTTATTTATTATTTATTTATTTTTATTGCCACCAGGATTAAAAAATGATATGTTTAAGAAGCTTCCTTTTTATTTATTTATTTATTATTTATTTACTTTTATTGCCACCAGGATTATTGCTAGGGCTCAGTGACAGCCCTATGAGTCTACCATTCCCGGTAGCCATTTTTTTCCCCTTTCTATTATATATCATAGGACAGAGAGAAATTAAGAGGGAACAGAGATAGAGGAGGAGAGAAAGATAGACACCTGCAGACCTGCTTCACCACTTGTGAAGCATCCCTGCTGCAGGTAGGGAGTGAAGACTTGAACCCAGGTCCTTGTGGATGGTAATATGTGCTTTTAACAAAGTGCACCACCACCTGTCCCCCTAAAAACTTTCAGTGAGAAGAGTATGGATTTGTGCAAGTCTCCTGCATATCTAAAGTATAGGTTTATGTGTAAAAGAAAGGCATGTCTGTCCTCTGTCAGTATATATGTACTGATAAACAACAAGGTAAATGTAGAAAGAAGAGACCCAACTAGTACAGAATTTGACACAAACCAGTGAGCATGTTAATGTAAAAAAAAAAATTGGTACTGTCTCTGAGAAATAAAAAGTAAAATGACACACGGTGTTCTTGACAACTTCATAAAAGTATCAATTCTCCACAGATTATTCTGCACATTTATTGTGATCCTAACAACATTAAAAACTTGATAAAATCTCAGGAGGTAACAAAGTAGCTACAATGCAGGCCCTCAGTGCCTAAGGCCTTGCCATCAATCCTTGAATCACACATGCTAGAATAATCTTCAGGGTTTTTTCTCTCTTTTTTGTAAATAATAAATGTAACATAAAGTTCATAAAGACATTTCTTTAAAAACAATAATTTTGTATATTCATTCCTCATACTGATTAAAACAACGTGTTGACAAACAATAAGTCTGCCAATTTAGAAAGGGCCAGAAAAACTATGCAAATCATCCAAAGACTTCACAAATTATAAGAATTTCAAATCAGTAAGAAAAATTATTAGTGAGCAATACTGGAAAACAGGGTTATCATTAGGGTGAATATAAAACTTGATCCCAAATATACTGATTACATTAAATAAATGTGGTCGTTTTTTTTAAACCTGAAATTATTCTAAATTTTATAAAAAGGTTTTTTTGAAGTGTAAGAAATTCTTTGCTTCATTTTGCAGGAGGAGGCTGGCTTATTTTTAAAATGAGTGCTGAATAATTTTCAGAGTGTTTTTGTTTTCTGGGAGACCAAGAAAACTGACTTTTCCACTTTAATATATATTGATGTAGTAAAAAGTGTGTCTGTGTTTCTTTGTCTAAATTGCTTTTTCATTTCTGAGCTCAACTTGGTCATAGTTTACCAAACATTTTGATACTCTTTACTAGTTGGTTGGTACATCTTCTCCTGGGAACTAATATATATATTATCATAAGTGACATTGATGAAGGAGAACTAAGCCACGCAGGAAAACTTGATGTACTTTTTTGTATATCGTTAATGAGCACCAAGGTGACTCCTTCTAACATGAAGGATTCCTCAGTGGAGGGGTTGAAGAAAAGAAACCTTGGAAGATTTCTCAAGACCTAGATTTCAAAGAAAACTCTTGGTTTTGTTTATTAATTATTTAACATGAAGAAGTTAAAGATCCTACTGGTTGAAAGCAAGCTCCCCTCCACTCCCCGAACTCTTTTCTTTTTCAACACAAATGCCATTTCTAGTCATTTTCATTTATTCTAAAGCAGGGTTGGGGCACATTTGACCCAAGGGCCCTACCTCTTGTACCCTTGTGTGGGACCTTGGCCCTTGACCACCCCTAACATACATCCACACATACTCCTCCTCTCCCTCCTGGTCTAAAGGGAAGTGATTTTTATCCACTAAAAAACTCCTACTTTAAGTTCCCTTCCTGCCTCCTTCACTTCCTTAAAGGAATATGAATGCTAGGTCTCACTTTGGAGTCTTGCCATAGGGCAAAATTTTAAGCCTATGTCATGAAATTTGGATCTATTCTAAGAAATACACAGAACTGTTAGACCCATCCTCTCTTTGCCTCTGGTCTAAATCTTAGAGCTAGCTCCTGGCCATGTTGTTTGATAGAAAGATTGAGAGAGAAGAAGAGATACATGCAGTGTTTTGGGCAGCACAGCTTCAATCTGGGTCATTTTACATGGCAATACAGTCTGCTAGGTGTGTCATCTTGGGGACAGTTTCTTGTGCTTTCACCTTTTCTCCATCTTTCACTAATAAACAAATTAAAATATTGAAAAAAAATTCAAACCGTCAGGAAAAAAAATCAATATAACTACCTGGGTTTCATCTGTTCTATATTTTACTATGGAATCATCAACTTTATATTTTACTATGAATTATCCACTTTATCAGGTTTTATACCCTGCCATAATTACTATGTAGCAAACCACTACAAATTTAGTGGATTAAAACAGAGTAATTTGTTATGCTCACTAATCTGTTGTTTTGAGTAGTGTTTATTGCATAGCTTGTTTCTGCTCCACCTGGCATTAACTGGGGAAGTTAACTGACTAATGTGTAATGTTCTATTTCCAAAATGGCTCACTCACATAGTTAGTAAACTCTACTAGGGCCTAAGCTGGGGCTATTGGATTGAGGCCTCTGTTATTCTCCATGAGGGTGTCTCCTCGGAATTGCTTGGATTCACTAAGGCAAGACGGACTGATTTTGGCTTGAAAGTTCCAATAAGCAGGAATTGGAGGCTGCCAGTTTCCGAAATACTGAATCCAGAGAGATCACACCATCGATATATCCTCCAAATTCAATTAGTCAAATTATCAGACAGCCCTTTGAGAATGATGGGGAACAAACATAGATCTCTTGATAGGAATGTCAAGGAGTGTTTATCCTTTCCCAATAATTTAGTTATATTACTATTCAAATAGTTATATTACTGTTATGTATTTAGGTCTAGCAAGTATTTACAAATAGTAAGTATCTTATCTATAGTTACATTCCTATTATTTTATTTTATTTATTTATTTTTTGCCTCCAGGGTTATCACTGGGGCTCAGTGACTGCACTAAGAATCCACTGCTGCTGGTGGCCATCCTTTTTATGTTTTATTGGGTAGGACACAGAGAAATTGAGAGAGGAGGGTAAGATAGAAAGGGAGAGGGAAAGATAGACACCTGAAGACCTGTATCACTACTTGTGAAGTGATCTGCAGGTGGGGATCCAGGGGCTCAAATTGGCATACTTGAGCAGGTCCTTGTGCTTTGTACTATGTGTGTTTAACCCAGTGTGCCACCACCTGACCCCTATTTCTATTTATTTTATTGATTGTCACCCTTCTTTTTTTATTTTTTTTAGTCTTTTAATTTCTACCTTATACATTTTCATGGAGTTGAATTTAGTTCATTTTATTAGTTTGCTATTTTATTAATATTTGTCTGTTTTGTCATTGTTATAGGTACTTTCCATAGCTAATCTTCTATTTATCTATTCTTTTTTTTTTTCTTGCCTCCAGGGTTATTGCTGGGGCTTGGTGCCTGCACCACGAATCCACTGCTCCTGGAGGCCATTTTTTCCCTTTTGTTACCCTGGTTGTTTTTATATATTCTTTTAACACAAGCTTTTACAACTGTATATTTACCCTGTTAGTACTACAGAAGGGAGATATCATAGCAAACTTAACTGTTACCCTATGAAAGAACTTGTAAAATTGGACTTTGGCTGACATCTATGAACTTGAATTTTGGAAGATTTCTTGTTATTGAAAAGATGCTCACTGTGCTCAAACTAGACAAGATGGCTTATTCTAAATTTGACTTTTACTGCTTGGAACTTGGAATTAGGGTGCTAGTCAGACAAGAATTATATATGTTATTAGTCTTGAATAAAATTTCTAGTCATAGGTTTCTAATTAAATTCTCTCCTTGACAACATTTCACAGAAGCCAAACATTTGTGCTGGTTAAACTAAGCACATCTGTGTGATTTCTGAGAAAGGAGTCCTGAAAATTCACTCTGTAATTCCCAGTCTTCACTCATGTACCTTTTGCCTCTGCTGATTGTACTTGGGGTGCCATTCTGTAGAATAAATCATAGTCATGAGTACAAATACATGCTGAGTCCTGTGAAATCTCATAGCAAATTATTGAGCTGAAGGGTCATCTAGGTGACCCTAACACTAATTTCAACCTACCTGTTTTGACATAGAGTCTGCTAACTCATGACTTTCTCATTTCTATTGTTATTTTCCCTTGGGTCCATTATTTATTTGAAAAGGGATTTTAAATATTTAGTCATCTTTTAAAATATATTTTATTGATTTCTAACCTTGTTGTTTCATGGTGACAGAACTTACATTAATTCTGATATTTTAAGGGCATTCCAGCTATATATTCAGTTTTCATAACTCATGCAGATGTAACTGCAAATAATTATTTGGAAATAAACTTTTTTTCAAGTATATGTATATATGTGCTAATTATAAAACATAGATTCCAGAGAAAACAAATACTAAAGGAATCCTTTTTGCTGAAAAATATTTGTTCTTCATCGTATTTTTCTAAGCATTTCAAGCAACATAAGAGTTAAAATAAAGAATAAAGCACCTCTGCATCATTTAGAATGCCTAGCATATCAAATGTCAAAGAAAATCAATGCAAGTTTTTTTGAGAAAGCCAATAAATTGTGGAGATGACTGAAATTGTCATGATATGATTGTTTGGTGCAACCTGAGGGGGGGATTCACTGAAGACTCAGAAATCTGTTGTGACATTGTAGTTTATAAGAAATGCATTGGAGGAAAAAAAATGAAATACAATGGCGGGCACCGGGTTAAGCCTACACAGTGCGAAGTCCAAGGACCATCACAGAGATGGTCCTGTTTCCCTGAGCTCCCTGTTTCCCCCTCCTGCAGGGAGAGTCCTTTCACAAGCAGTGAAGCAGGTCTGCAGGTGTCTATCTTTTCCTCTCCCTCTCTTTCTTCCCCTCCTCTCTCAATTTCTCTCTGTCCTATCCAAAAAAATTGGAGAAAAAAAATATGGCCCCCAGGAGCAGTGGATTCGTAGTGCAGGCACCAAGCCCTAGTGGGAATAAAAGGGAAGGGAAGGGAAGGGGATGGAGGGAAGGGGAGGGGAGAGGAGGAGAGGAGAGGGGAGGGGAGGGGAGAGGAGGGGAGGGGAGGGGAGAGGAGGGGAGGGGAGGAGAGAGGAGGGGAGGGGAGGGGAGGGGAGAAGAGGAGAGGGGAGGGGAGAGGAGGGGAGGGAAGGAGAGGAGAGGGGGGCCAGGGGAGGAGAGGAGAGGAGAGGGGAGGGGAGGGGAGGGGAGGGGAGGGGAGAGGGGAAGGGAAGGGAAGAAAAGAAAAGGGAGAGAGAGAGAAAGAAGAGAGAAAATTTAGTGGGTGTGGTGTATTGCACCAAAGTAGAAGCCTCTAGGGGTGGGGGTGGGGGTGGGGGTCCTGGTGCACAATAGTAGAGAAGCACCTAGTCTGGGGAGTGAGTCAGAGTATTTTCCAGGAAACTGAGAAATTTTACACATATATCAACAACTGTATTTATTGTAAACCATTAATCCCACCCCAAAAAATGAAATAAATATTTTTTTAAGTCTTCATCTTAATGCCTGACACAGAACTCATAAAAAAAAAACCCTTAGAATTTCTCTAGTGATAGGAATGTTTGAATTGGAGCCAAGCAGTGGCACACCTGGTTGAGTGCTCACATCACAATGTGCAAGGCCCTGGATTCAAGCCCTGGTCCCCATTGCAGGGGGAAAGATTCACCAGCAGTGAAGCAGGGCTGCAGGTGTCTCCCCTTCTCTATATCCCCTTTCTCTCAATTTCTTTCTATCTTTATCCAATATAAAATAAAATAATTTTTAAAAAGAATGTTTGAGTTGTTCTGTGTTGTTTATAAAGCACCCCTACTAGTCACACCTGACATTAAGCTTATTAACTGACTTTTGAAAAGTCCTCCTTTCCAAAAAAAGAGTGTCTGCCAAGAAAAACAACTTTTTTTTTTAAACAGAGCACTGCTCAGCTCTGGTTTATGGTGGTGTGGGGGGACTGAACCTAGGACTTGAGAGCCTCAGGCATGAAAGTCTCTTTGCATAACCATTATGCTATACCCCCACCCTAAAACAACATATTTTAATCTGGTTCTACTGCCTACCTCTGGGGAAAGGAGAGAGCCTAGAGACTGACTTAATCAGGAAGGACTAATGACTTAATCACTCATGCCTATCTAATAAATCCTCCATAAAAAGGATGATTTCTGGGAGTGTCCTGGTTGGAGGGTGGCCTGTCTGGGCCAGACAGGAAATCTCTGCACATACCTATTTATCATGTATACAGTCTAACAGGATACAGAAAAGATGCAGTGCAGCGGGCTCTAACCAGGGTCCTGTGCATGGCAAAACAGCACACTATCCATGTGAACAATTCACCAGCCCAACAGACTAGAAAAATTAAAAAAAAAAAACAAAAAAAAACCCTCACAAAATGATTGGATAAAGCTCATAATGAAAGATGATCTCAAGACTTTATTTTGAACCATTTACATAACAATGATGCTTTTAGTATGGTGAGTTTAATCAAAGGAAAATATAAAGTGTTAAATTGTTCTACAATTTAAGGCAAAAAATAGAAAATGAGCATCAGGACAAGATGACAGAATAGAAAGGTCTGGTTTTTTTTTTTTTTTCCCTCAACAACAACTAAAGCACAAAATACATACAAGACTTAAAAGAAAAATAAGCTTGGGTCTCAGACTGCTTCCACAGCAAAGGACAAAAGACAGTGAGTCTACCCCCACCGATTTCTTCCACTCAGTTTACTATGGTTGTTAGCCACTAGTTGGTTCTTCATTCCTGTGAGTTCCATCATTTAATAGCTAAAATAGCCCCCTTCAAAGTTAGTGTACTCTGACAGGGCTTTATTTTATAACTTATAATTTGAAAAGCTAGTCAAAGAAAATAATAACTTAATCTCTCTTTTCCCCCTTAACAATTTGTACACTCTATTTTTACTTTTCACTCATGTTTACCTTATTTCTAAATTCTCATATTCCAATAGTTTTATATTACTAGTAACACACTAACTAAAGGTAACAATGAAATACCACTTTACACCTGTGAGAATGACTTACATGCATGCATCAGAAAGGTCTGAACCAAGTGTTTAATGGGGGAGGGGGAGAAGGCTTCCATGCTCCTGGTGACAATGCAAATTGACCCAACCCTTATGGGAAACAGTCTAGAGTTTCCTCAGAACATTAGAAACAGATCTACTCTATGACCAAACACTTTCTCTCCTAGGGATTTATCAAAAGAACATAAAAATAAATACTCTTCCATTTGAGGAAGACTGGTCCTGAAATGAGTACAGCTTGGAATGTTTCTAGCTGTGATCATGGACAGTGAACCTAGACTGAAAAGGACCCGGAAGTTATACAGGCTCCATTGCTAATTATGAATAGATACGTGTCCTAGGTCAGATCAATGAGGGTAACAGTTAATGGTTTTAATACACTTTCCTCATATTTGGGAGCTAATTATCCAGCTTTCTAGTCCTATTCCCAACTCTGATACCATCTTCCCACCTCCATAGTAGCTATCAAGCTCAGGCAAAAATTACTAAAGTCATGGGCCCCTTGGAAAATAGCTAAAATGGACTTTCTAGCTTCTTCTGACATGAAGACCCCTAGTTTCATTTGCTCTATTCCTACCTGTTTATTGAACAATTTGATTTATACCTTACTGCAATTCAGTCACCAAGTTGTAGGCACTACCATGAGGCCACTCTGACCTCCCTAGGCAGACTACTTCACTAATGTGTCCTAGAACCTCACTTCTCCAGAGCCTTACCCCACTATGGAAAGATAGCAATCATATGAGGATATGAATCAACCTGTAAAGGTTTATGTCCAGTGGTGGAACAATTACAGAAGTCATACCTTCCACCTTCTGCATCCCATAAAGAATTTTGGTCCATATTCACATGGGATAAAGAATATGTTAGGGGCTGGGTGGTAGCGCACCAGATTGGGTGTACATGTTAAAGTGCTCAAGGACCTGGGTTCAAGCCCCTGACTCCCACCTGGAAGGGGAAAGCTTTGCAAGTGGTGAAGCAGGACTGCAGGTGTCTCTCTCTGTCTCTCTTTCTATCATCCCTTCCCCTCTCAATTTCTGGCTGTTCCTGTCCAATAAATAAATAAATAAAGATTAAAAAAATGGAGGAGATGAGACATGAAACTCTGGTGGTGGGAACTGTGTGGAATTATACCCCTATTATATTATAATCTTGTTAATCATTATTAAATCACTAATAATTTTTTAAAAGAAAAACAGAAAAAAAAACCATTCAAAAAGATCTATGTAATGGTCTGGGAGGTTGCACAGTGATAAAGCTTTGGACTCTCAAGCATGAGTTCTCAAGTTTGATCCCCGGCAGCACATGTGCCAAGGTGATGTCTGGTTCTTTCTCTCTCTTCCTATCTTTCTCATAAATAAATAAAATCTTTAAAAAAAAATCTATATCCACTTATGTTCATAGCAGCACATTTGTAAAGCCCAACATGGAAGCAACCTAGATGTCCAACAATGGATGAGTGATTAAGAAACCTGTGGCATAAAAACACAATTAAATAATAGTCATCAGAAATTATGAAATATTCTCCTTTTCCAAATCGTGGATGGAACTAAAAGGAATCATGTTGAGTGAGATAAATCAGAGGGAGAAAGATAAATACCAGATAACTTCATCTATAGGCATATCTTAGGAAGCAAGGGAAGAAAACAGAAACATAGGGTGAAATTTGGACTGGGTAGAATACATTGCAGCAAAGAAAAAGGCTCTAGACTAGGGAAAGATGGACTGGAAGGGCATTGGTTATCCAGGGTATGATAGTGAAGAGGGACTTGTTTTGGTGGCAGAAGTCCTGTGCAGACATCTATTACCAGGAGGTAAGAGACTATACCAATGTGTCAAAAATGGTAATGTAAGTCATTATTACCTCAATAAAATTAAAAATATATGCCAAGTATTTTTAATACTGTTTTCCACGCTCACACCAAGAGAATGAGACTTTTAGTTTCTTACTTCTAGTTCAAGTCTATTCCCTTGCACTATGTTGATGCCCAGTCACCGTTATCCTTTTGGGGGATGAGAATGGACTGAGAAAAAAGGAAGTATGGAGGTATTCATTTACTTTCCCTACATTTTTTTCTAGACTTAAAGACTGATTAGACTCATGTGTTGTTTTCAGTATTTCCCTGGCTTTATTTGTATACATTGTAGCAATACTCTCTGTTCACAAAGTCTTGTTCATTTCATGCTAATGGGAGAATATCTTCTCTGGATTTAGAGTGATTAAAATTGAATCAATTGATTTATTTCCTTAGTATAATTTCACTTTTTTTTTTACCAACTTGAAATTTTGACAGTAAAAAATGTACAAGTGGGAGTCCGGCGGTAGTCCAGCCACTGGCTCCCCACCTGCAGGGGAGTCACTTCGCAGGTGGTGAAGCAGGTCTGCAGGTGTCTATCTTTCTCTCCCCCTCTCTCTGTCTTCCCCTCCTCTCTCCATTTTTCTCTGTCCTATCCAACAACAATGACATCAGTAACAACAACAATAATAACTACAACAATTTTAATAAAACAAGGGCAACAAAAGGGAATAAATAAATATTTAAAAAAAATTTTAAATGTACTAGTCATTTGGATATCTTTTTTGAATTTTAAGAAAGATATATATATATATGTATATATTATTCCCCTTTGTTGCCCTTGTTTTATTGTTGTAGTTATTGTTATTGCAAGATTTTAAGTTAAGGCTTTTACCAATGTATGTCTATATATCTCTATTTTTATCTCACCTAGAACTTGGCTATGGACTTATCCAATTCTTTAGTTACATTTTTTCTAATTGAATTGTTCTCCTGCCATCAACTCCTCCATAATTTTTCCCTGAAACTCCTATTATTGTTAACTCTTTTTTTTTTTTTTGCCTCCAGAGTTAGACTGGGGCTAGACTGGGGCTAGACTGGGGCTCGGTGCCTGCACTACGAATCCACTGCTCCTGGAGGCCATTTTTCCCATTTTGTTGCTCTTGTTGCGCTTGCTGTAGTTGTTACTGTTCTCACTATTATTGTTGTGTTGTATAGGATAGAGAGAAATTGAGAGAGGAGGAGAGAAAAATAGACCTGCAGACCTGTTTCACCGCTTATGAAGCAGCTCCCTGCACTTGGGAGCCGGGGCTCCAACACGGTTTCCTACCTTGTGCTTTGTGCCATGTGTGCTTAACCTGCTGCACTACTGCCCAGATCCCTGTTAACTCTTCTTCTTTTTAAAAATATTTATTTATTTTTCCCTTTTTGTTGCCTTTATTGTTTTATTGTTGTAGTTATTGTTGTTGTTGATGTCGTCATTGTTGGATAGGACAGAGAGAAATAGAGAGAGGAGGGGAAGACGGGGGAGAGAAAGACACCTGCAGACCTGCTTCACGGCCTGTGAAGTGACTCCCCTGTAGGTGGGGATCCGGGGGCTGGATCCTTAAGCAGGTCCTTGCCTTTGTGCCATGTGTGCTTAACCCGCTGCGCTACCACCCGACTCTCCAACTCTTTTCTAAGTATATGATTGCCTCTAAGAGTTTGATGTTTCTTTGATTTTATACTTTGTGTTTTGCCATTTACTTATTCAAACCACAAAACCAACAGTGACTTTTGAAAATTCCAGAAAGAATGAGTTATCAGAGTTAATGAACACAAGTAAAGCTGTGGCATTTAAAACAAAGAATATAGCCCCAGACAATAGCATAGGTCACCTGCATATTAAATGTCAGACTCAAGCAAAAATTAGCTGGGTCATGGGCCCCTTGGAATATACCTGAAATAGATCTACTAGCTTTTTTTTTTAAATGGAGACCCCAAATCCTCATCAGCAATATTCCAGCCTTTAGGTTCATGATTAGTCAACAATTTGCTCTGCTCCATATATGAACTCTTTTTAGCCACTAGGTTCCAGATACCATGAGGCAAAATGAACTTCCCAGAGAAGATGACCATGCTCCCAGAGGATTAAAGAATAGGAAAGCTATCAGGGAAGGGGATGGGATATGGAATTCCAGTGGTGGGAACTGTGTGGAATTGTACCCCTCTTATCCTATGATCTTGTCAGTGCTCCCATTTTATAAATAAAAGCTTAAAAAAAAAGAACATAGTGGGTAGGGTACCTGTACTGGGATGCACATGGTTAGAGTTAAGGTACCACATAGGCAGAGATAGGATATTAGAGGAAACTTGATGTTGTGGTCTCTCTCTGAATGGAAAAAGTGATTGAGAACAGTCACAACAGTATGTGTGAGGCCTAATTCCACAACAATAGCAACAACAACAACAAACCCTAAATATAATAAACACTATTGAGAGGTATACTCACCTTGTTTTAAGGATTTTGAATCAGTATTGCATTCCTGGAGGAACTAAAATATTAGACAATTATTACAAAAATTATCTTATGCAAAGTATATGTTATATTTGCATATACATATACACATTTATCTCCAGTAATCAAAGATGGAATAAAACTAAAGTTAGCATTTTGAAATTTTAACCAAAACCAGAAAGTTTGACTTGCTTAACTTAAAATTTAGGGCATTATTTTATAAGGACTGCCCTTTTTGAAGAATGAGATAGAGACCAATATCAGAATTTGTGGGAGAAATCTGAAAGTTAAACTAGTTCTTCTGTTTCTAGAATTCAATCAATCTCAAAACCCCCAAAACTAATGGGCTTAGGGTTTGGATAAGAGATGATCGAGGGTGGTTTTGTCTATATTTTCTATTTTTATGTTATAAATAAATTAAATAAAAATAAAGATATGATCAAGAGTCTTTTATTTAAATGGACCAGATGCTTCAGTTTGCAAATGAAGGGCTGGCAGATCACCTATCATAGGGAGACTAGCCTTTGTCCAACAGTTCAGGGCAGTCTCCTTGGTACAATCTATGGACAGACAGAGCAGCAGCTAAAATAGAATGTAAGTCTTTGTGGGTGCCTGGATTAAGATGATGGGTCAAGATTAGACAAAGAAAGCAAAATGGTTGAGAGAAAAATACAGTTCACAGACTGTCAAGTCTGCGACCGGCATGTGGAAAGGAAAGAAATCATAGATGATAGACAGTGAAAATGAGTCTGAGGGGGCAAAGCAGTGGTGCGCCTGGCTAAGGGCACACCATACACAAAGAGTCAGCTGGAGGCCCTCATATGCAGTGGTGAAGCAAGTATGGGAAGTGTCTCTCTGTCTCTCTGCCTCTTTGTCTTTCCCTCTTCTCCCAATTTATCTCTGTGCTATATATATATATAAAAAAAAAAAAGGTAAAAATGGCTGCCAGGAGAGATGTGTTTGTTGTGCAGGCATGGGGCCCCCATGATAACCCTGGTGATAATAAATAAATAAACAAACAAATAAATAAATCTTCCATACTTTCCTGTGGCTCCAAAATCCCCTGGGCCACCATAGCCTAGAGTTGAGCAGTGCTCTGGTAAACAAAAACAAAACAAACAAATAAGAGCATGAACCTGTCCTGAGCAAGAGAGAAAGGACCCATGTGGGGAAATGTTGGTTGTAGAAGCATTTGATACGTACCATCAATATTAGCAAGAAGGTCAAGGAAAATGAGAACTGGAGAGGGAAGACCTGAGAAACAATTTAGAAAATAATCAATATCTCAGAAATTTAGACGATTTCTGAAGTCATGAATACCAAGCTAGCAGGCATGTTATTACTGATAGAATCAGCAAGAGAAAACAGAAGGTCAATGTACTGACAGAATAAAGATGGATTTTTCTCATCAGTTGACAAGTATATGCTTCACCTGTGGCTGTCTCTAGGGCTTTGATGAGTTATGAATTCTATTTCATCATATGTATGACCTATATGGAAAAAAAATATCTGTGTAAGTGATTGGGATTACTATGCTATGCTTCTTACAGCTGCATCAAGTTTGTAAATAATTGAACAAGGTTTTCTTGTTACTGTCTCGATGAATTTGATAGACTACACGTTAAAATAAAAAGTTAGATCAATGTAGTTCCATCTGAGCTTGTTATCACGTGAAGACCATCTCGTAATGAAGAATACTCCAAGATGACATCTGAAACAATAGTTCCTCAGGTTGATGAGCTCAGTAATGAATTGCTCTGTTATTTCCTTCTAGGATTGATTAAAACAGCACTTGAGTCTCTGAATGTACTGAAGTGCTTATAAATGCAGCAAACAGATGTCTGGTGAGAAACAAGACAGGGCATTCTCATATTGGGGTCAGTGTCTTTATGGTTAAGCTGAATTCACAAGTTGAAGTTTTTCTTTCAGATTAAATACTTACAAATTTTTTAAGAGAAATTTCTTTCTAAATGCATTTACTGTAACACCTGGCTAGTTGGCTGGATTGGTCTTAAAAAGATTTTTTTTTAAATCTTTTCTTTTCATTCTCATGAATAGACTGTCAGGGTATACATCTTACCTTAGCACTTATTCACTTGAAAAGCTGGTAGTAAGCATCTACTGTATGGAAATTTTAGCTTTAGTGGGTAAAACAAAGTTGAATCAGATCTGTCCTTGAGTACACAGACAAAGTAATATCCATTATCCATCAGACTTGCTGCAATTATGAAATATCCATAGGTAAAGTATTATTAAAATTTATTTTTTGTTGTTTTGCTCTTTTTAGTTAGCTTAGAATGTGCTGTTTTTTTTTTCTTCTGAAGATTTTTTTACTTATTTGAAGGAACTGGAGCATCATTCTGTCATATACAGGTCCAGAGAAAAAATTAATAGTGTATCCTGTATATAAAGCCACTGCTTTACACACTGCATAATTCCTCTTTTTTTTTTAAATTAAACTTTAGAGACTTACTGAGAATTGATTTACAGAGTAATCCTTTTTTTTTTTCACAACTCCCATCACCAAAAGTATGTGTCCCTATCCCAAACAGATAACCTCTATCATTCTTCCACAGGCTTAGATATAGGTTGACAATTTTTTTTCACATTCATATGTTCAATTCTCTATATTCACATATGAGTGAAACCATTATGTAGTTGTCCTTTAAGTAATCCTTACTTTGCTTCACTGAACATAATCTCCAATTCCATCCACTTTATCCCAAAGGAAACAATACAATCTTTTATGTGCTGAGTAACATTCCATTGAGTATATATATATATATATATATATATATCCCATTAACTTTTTTATCCAGTCATCTGTCAGAGGACATTTTGGTTGTTTCCAAGTTTTTGCCATTGTGAGTAAAGCTGCTATGAACATGGTGGTACATATGTTCTTTCGAATCAGTCTTATTATATTTTGGGGTATATGTCCAACAGTGGAATTGCTGGATCTTAAGGCATCTCCATTTGTATATGTTTTAAGGATTCTCCATACCATTCTCCATAATAGCTGCCCCAATTTGCACTCTCCCACCAGCAGTGCAGTAGAGTTCCTCTCTCTCCATATATCCTTCCCATCACATATCTTCTCTTGTTTTATTAATGAAGACCATTCTCACATGTGGGATATAGATTTTCAATGTGGTTTTAATTTGCATTTGTCTAATGATGAGTGAATTGGTGCATTTCTGCATATGTCTATGGGTCATGTGTATCTCTTCTTTAGAGAACCATCTATTCATATCTTCTGCCCACATTTTTATCGGGTTGTTTCTTTTTCTTTTTGTTGAGCTGTATGAACTTTTTTTAGATGTTTGATAACAACTGCTTATCTGACGTGTAATGTGCAAATATCATTTCCCATTTCTTGGGTTTCATGTTTATCCTTATGGAATTTTCTTTTGATGTGTAGTTTTTCAATTTGATATAGTCCCATCTGCTCATTCTTATTATTGTTTCCCTTTCCCATGGGGTAGAGTCTCCAAATACATCTTTAATGTTAAGGTCCTGAAATTTTTCAAGAATGCATTCTATATATTTTATAGTTTCAGATCTAATATCCGGATCTTTGATCTATTTTGAGTTAATTTTGGTGCATGATGTTA
This sequence comes from Erinaceus europaeus, assembly GCF_950295315.1. Taxonomy (NCBI): domain Eukaryota; kingdom Metazoa; phylum Chordata; class Mammalia; order Eulipotyphla; family Erinaceidae; genus Erinaceus; species Erinaceus europaeus. Next base: position 67,148,885 of record NC_080177.1, read on the forward strand.
GGTGGTGGTCTAGTTTCATTTTTCTACATATGACTGTACAATTCACCCAGCACCATTTGGTAAATTTTTTTAAATTTTCCCCTTTGGTCAGTTTTAGCCCCTTTATCATATATATTATACTAATACATGTGTGGGTTTAATTGTGGGCTCTTCATCCTGTTCCATTGGTCCATATACCCATTTTTGTTCCAATACCACATTGTTTTAACTACTAGTGCTTTGCAACATAAACTGAAGTTGGGTATTGTGATGCCTCCATTTTTATTCTTTTTCCTCAGTAGGGCTTTTTTGTATTCAAAGGTCTTGTAGTTCCACATGAGTTTTTGTACAAGTTGTTCAGTTTTCTTAAAATATTTCATTGGGATTTTAGTAGGGGTTGCATTGAGTCTATAAACTGCTTTTGTCAGAGTTGCCACTTTAAAGATATTTATTCATCTAATCCAAGAACAGGGTATGTTCTTCCATTTCTTTGTATCATCCTCTATTCCTTTTAACAATGTTTTATAGTTTTCATTGAAAAGGTTCTTCATCTATTTTCTTAGATTTATTCCTAGATATTTTATCTTTTTGAGTTTAATTGTAAATGTGACTGCTTCTTTTTTTTTATTAGTGATTTAATAATGATTAACAAGATTGTAAGACAACAGGGGTATAATTCTACACAGTTCCCAACATCAGAGTTCTGTGTCCCATACCCTCTATTGGAAGCTTCCCTATTCTTTATCCCTCTCTGGGAGTATGGACCAAAGTTCCTTATGGGATACAGAAGGTGAAAGGTCTGGTTTCTGTAATTGCTTCTCCACTAGACATGGACCTTGACAGGTAGATCCATATCCCCAGCCTGTTTCTATCTTTCCCTACTGGGGTAGTGCTCTGGTAATGTGTGGTTCTGAGACACCCTGGTGAGGCAGTCTGCCTAGGGAGGCCAGGATGGCATCATGGTAGCATCTGCAACTTAGTGGCTGAAAGGCAGTAAGAATAAATCAAATTGTCTGAGAAGCAGGCACCGAAAGGTGGGAATAAGGCATTAGGGCATAAGAAATGGGGGTGGTCTCCATGTGGAAGGGTGTTAGGAAATCTTTTTTTAGGTATATTCCAAGAGGCCCATGACTTTAGTAATTTTTGCCTGAGGCTGATAGCTAGCTTGCAGGTGGACTAAAAATATTGTCTGGTAAGATGGTGTCAGAGTTGAAAATAGGACTAGAAAGCTGGATTAGGGCAAAGAGTAGCTCCAAAATATGAGAAGAGTATATAAACACCACTAACTGTAAAACTCATCAATCTCACTTAGGAACCATGTGTATTCATTCATATTTATCACAGGAGTATGTGTAACCTCTGAGTCCATGTAAGTCTAGGTTCACAGTCCATGATCATGGCTACAAACATTCTAGGCTGCACTCATTTCAGGACCAGTCTTCCCTGAGTGTACAGTAGGGTGACCCAGCCTCCCTTTGGAGAGTGGGGCAGGGACTGCTTCCTTGAGCTTCCTTTGCTCTGGCCCTCTTTTATATAAACAAATACTACAAATTTATGAGTATTGATTTTGTAACCTGCTACTTTACTGAATTTATTGATCATTTCCAGTAGTTTTTTTTTTTGGCAGAGTTTTTGGGGTACTCTATGTATAACTCTATGTATATCATCTGCAAATAATGATAATTTAACTTCATCCTATCCAATATGAATTCCTTTAATATCTCTTTCTTGCCTCATTGTGATGGAGAAAACTATTACTATGTTGAACAGCATTTGTGAGAGTGGATATCCTTGCCTAGTTCCTGATTAGATGGGGAAAGATTGCAATTTTTCCCCGTTGAGTATGATGTTAGCCAAGGGTTTGTCATAGACAGCCTTTACTATGTTGAGAAATTTTCTTTACCTCTAAATTTCTTGAGGGCCTTTATCATAAATTGGTTTTGAGATTTATCAACTGTTTTTTTTCTGTATCAATTTATAAGATCATATGATTTCTATCTTTCTTTCTTTTGATATGGTGGATTACATTAATTGAATTGTGGATGTTGAACAACCCCTGTTTCACAGGGATGCATCCCAGTTGGTCCTGATGGATTATTCTCTTAATATGTCATTGGATTTGATTAGCCAAGATTTTGTTGAGTATATTTGCATCAATGTTCCTCAGAGTTATAGGTCTATAGCTTCCTTTTTTGATGGATTCCTTCCCGTTGAAGATCAGAATTATATTGAGCTCATAAAATGTGTTTGGAAGTATTTCCTTTTCTTATATTTTCTGGAAGAGTTTGAGGAGAATGGGTGTTAGTTAATTTTTGAATGTTTTATAAAATTCATCAATATAGTCATCTGGACCTGGGCTTTTGTTCTTGGGGAGGCTTTTGATTACTGTTTCAGTTTCTGCACTAGTGATTGGCCTGTTAAGTTCATTTACTTCCTCTTGTGTCAAGATTGGCTGTTGGTATGACTCAAAGAATGTGCCCATTTCTTCTAAATAGTCAAATTTCCATATAGATGTCCATATTAGTCTTGCATGTATTTCTGCCTTGTCTGTTGTAATACCGCCTTATTTGTTTCTGATTGATTTACCATAGGTTTCTCTCCTTTTCTCTTAATGAGTGTAGCTAATGGTTTATCTATTTTATTTATCCTTTTAGAGAACCAGCTCTTGGTTTCATTAATCTTCCTGATGGTCTTCTTGTTTTCTACTTCATGGATTTCTTCTCTGATTTTAACTATTCCTTGTCTCCTGCTGACTCTTGAATCTCTTTGTTGTTCTGTTTCTAGTTGATTCAGTAGGGTTCTTTGATGGTTTTCTAGTGATTTCTCCTCTTTATTAATGTGGGCTTGTACTGCTATAAACTTCCCTCTCAAGATAGCTTATGCAGTCCCATAGGGTCTGATAACTGGTTTCTACATTTTCATTGTTAGCAATGAAATTCTTAATTTCTTTTTTGATCTCTTCAGTGACCCATGTGTTATTCAAAAGTATGTTGTTTAATTTCCAGACTTTGAAAGAGTTTCTTTTCCTTTTGTGGCTGATTTCTAGCATCATGGTCTGAGGGGATGCATTTTATTATTTTAATATTTGCATATATTTCTAGGCTGTCTTTGTGACCCAACATATGGGTCACATTGTGTACTTGAGAGCATTATGCAATCATTTCTTTTGGGATGGAAAATTTTGTAGATATCTGTTAAGTCCATTTTGTCTATGATTTCATTTAAAGCTGCTATTTCCCTGGTTTTATTTGTTTTTCTGGATGATTGGTCTCTTGCTGTAAGTGGTGTGTTAAGATCTCCTACTATTGCTGTGTTACTGGCAATATCTCCCTTAAGTTCAGTGAATAATTGTTTCATATATTAGGGTGCACTTAAATTTGAAGCACACATATTTTAAAAATATTTCTTTATTCCCTTTTGTTGCCCTTGTTTTTTATTGTTGTCGTCATTGTTGGATAGGACAGAGAGAAATGGAGAGAGGAAGGGAAGACAGAGAGTGGGAGAGAAAGATAGATACCTGCAGACCTGCTTCACTGCCTGTGAAGCGACTCCCCTGCAGGTGGGGAGCCAGGGCTCGAACCGGGATCCTTACACCAGTCCTTGTGCTTTGTGCCACCTGTGCTTAACCCGCTGTGCTACCGCCCGACTCCCTGAAGCATACATATTTATAATGGTTATATCTTCACCGTGGATTCATCGTTTGACCATTATGTAATGTACCTCTCTATCTCTACTTTCTTTACCTGAAAGTGTATATTTTATGAGAACAGAATTGCTGTTCCTGACCATTGTTATGCATTATTGGCTTGGAGCATCTTGCTCCATCCTCTTACATTAAGTTTCTGTTTATCTGTTCTCTGGATGTGTGCTTCCTGGAGACATATGATAGATGGGTAATGTTCTTTAACCCGTTTAGCTGCTCTGAGTCTTTTGACAGGTGAATTTAGGACATTCTCCACTTCCTAAGGACAGCATATGCTACTTTTACAATGGGATATTTGAACCAGACTTTAAACAGAATAAAAAATAGTAAATGGGGCTGGGTTATAGTTTATCTGGTAGCGTGCACACTTTGCCATGTTTTCAGGCCCTAGTGGGGACATCAGTCATCATATGAAAGCACCATTTAAAATCATAGTTCCACAAGTAGAACAGTATTGTATTGTAACTCTCTCCCTCTATCTCAAAGAAGAAGAAAAGGGAGGAGGAGGAGGAGTAGGAGGAGGAGGAGGAGGAGGAGGAGGAGGAGGAGGAGGAGGAGGAGGAGAAAGAGAAGAAAAAGGAGGAGGAGGAGGAGAAAAGAAAAGAAGCTGTGTTCTTCTATGGTAATGAAGCCAGAGGGAAGAAAACAACAACAAAACATCCAGGTATACTAAGGACCATCACAGTGTTGATATAAGGAGAAAACCCAGAGATAAAATGGATAGTAAAATGAATACTAATGGAATTACAAAAGATGAAGAGGAAATATTTGATTCGGGAGGTTAGGTAAAATATCGTGATGCAAAATCTTCTCTGTCCTCCGACCTTTGTAACATTTGGTCAGTATTTATATCACATTTATTTTTTTCTATATTGAATAGGTCTATGGACTTTTGATAAGTGGAATCTTGAATATCATTACATTTTCACCAAAAAGAAATTTAGTAGGTGAATGGAGAGCAAATGTTTGTATTAGTGAAAATAAGACCACAGGAGAATATGCTCTAAGAAATGGCATGGAACTCCTCCTTTATTATTTTTTGCCCTTTTTTCATATTGCGATAATGAGACTTAATTTCTGCATCTCTTCATTTTCCTTAGTTTCCCTTATCCATTTTATTACAGACCTTAAAATGCTCATCTCATTACTTTCTTCAGTTTTCATGTGACATGACATCATTTCCTTCATGCCCCTCATTAGATTATTTAACGTGCTCATCTCGTTACACCTTTCCCATCTTGCATCTCATTACACTCCTTAAGCATGCACATCTCATTACACAGTTCTTACATATCTCATTACACGATGCCATTTTTTTATCTCATTGTCATTTCATTTCTGCATCTTATTACATTAAAACCTAGTTCTCATTATATCTTACCTATTTTGAAAATTTATATACTCTCCCTTCCTTCCTTTATGCATCTGATTATACTGCCTCTCTTTTATGTGACCAGCTCATTACGCTTTTCCCTTCACCCATCTCATTTCAGCCCTGAAGGATGCCCATCTTACAGGACACTTCCTGAGACAGCTCATTAATCCATCTCACGTACTCACCTCACCACAGCTTTTTAACATATACATCTTATTACATAGACCTTTCCATGAATCTCATTAAAACCTTGGAGGGCACATATCTCATATCCTCTTATATCATATGCATCTGATTGCCATTGAATCACAACTACGCATCTCATTAAAACATTTCCTTTTATTGGCTTAACAATTTCCTTTACTATAAATTTCTAGTGTGCTAATATTTCCACACTTTCTTACATTTTTGCTCTTCAAGTCCTAGAATAGCCCACACCTTTCAACATCAAGTTTTCTTAAATAGTAAGTTATGTATCTTTAAATTTTTATCTCATTATACTGATACTCTCCAACCTAATGCCATGGAGATATAAAGTTTAGTTTAGTTTGAGTTAACAACAAGTATGTAAGTTGATATAGGTTTTTTTTTTAAATTTTTTAACCAGAGCACTGTTCAGCTCTAGGCTTATGGTGGTGCGGGGGATTGAACCTGGAACTCTGGAGCTTCAGGCATGAGAGCCTGTTTGCATGACCATTATGCTATCTGCTCTCTGCCCTTGATATAGGTTTCTAAGGCAAAATAAAAATTTATATTTCTGAAGCAAAATACATTATCTCCAGAGGTAGATGCCTCACATATACAAAATCCCACTCTGTAGGTCACTTTTTCAAGCAGAAAGAATCAGAGACAACACTACACTGGAGTTACCCACTGTCATTAGTGCTGGGGCTTGAACTTCACACACATGGCAACGTCCTACCCAGGGAGTTAGCTTTTGAACCCTGGCAGTATTTTATGTGTTCTTATGTACTGTGAATATTCACGGAGGTCTGGAGTAAAGCATTTATCAAACCACTACACACTCTATTCAGACTATATATTAATTGCCCCTATAACTTGTGTCTCGCTGACTATGATTTGAGAAAACTATTTTATAGACATACATACATGTACTCACATTTATATACAGCTGTATTCTGATCACTTCTTAATCTACTTGTAACTCTGCTTTCCTTCCTAGAATAAGTTATACTTGTGTGATTCATAGTCTAATCAGCAATTTCTATACCTTGGTAAGCAACAGAGTCACCCCACCCCAAAGAATTAATGAAAATATAAACTCATCCAATTTGAGAAGCCTAGAGTTTGTGATACTACCCCTTCAGGTGATTCTGAAACACACCAAACTTAGAGATCCACTGGATTATTTGAGTGTTTATTGTATCATGTTCTATCTGTGTAAGGACACCTAAAAACATAAGAAAAATTCTGAATCATGAAGGTATAAAAATTTAATAATAAGTGTTATTTTCTTTTTTATGAGTCATTAGACAAAGATATACAAGTACTTAAGCCCAAGGACTTGGCCTGTTTAGCCATCTAGCTGTTAGTAATATGTTATTTACATGGTGTTAAGAGCATAATATTGGCATCAGAGAGACCTAAATGTGAATCTCTTTTCTACCATTATGGAATGATCTTTGTGGAAGGATACATTTAACTCTCTGAGCATTGATTTACTCATAAAATGCTATCATAGAGCTTTTGCATTTTATTCTTAGATATAGATGCACACTTACTACATGATTCTATCACAGTTGCTTACACAGATTAACTATATTTGACCCTTGTCTTTTTTTTTTCTTCAGTGAAAGCACCAAAGCTTCCTTCAATGTGGTGGGGCCCACACACATGGGAAAGCATCATACTATCCAAATATTTCACAGGCCCCAAATACTTGATTTATTATATATGAGAAAGAGATAAAGAGAAACCAAAGAACCACTCCAGTACATGCCATGCTGGGGTTTGAAGAACCTCATGTTTCTGTTGAAGTTTGCTACTAGTTCTTTATTCAGTTAACCAAAGGAAAGGATCAAATGAAGATACACAATTTCTCTACATGATCACTGAGGAGATTGAACCTAAACCCGGCAGTTGCAATGTGTCCTAGAAACCAGGACACACCTTACCATGTATGATAAATTCCTATTCCATCCTTAATAGAAGGGGAAATTTTGAGTAATGTGGGGAAAGGCCCACTGTCTGAGAAATCCAGGCCATTATCTCCATGAGAGTCTGAGAGGGTTGACCCTGAGCTCCCTCCTCAGAGGAGGGGCAGGATACAGGTCCCCACTCGACCCCACGACCTTAAGATGGATGGAGTTTTCCAGACCAGGAAATGTCTTACACATACTTCCTCATTCCCTTTGAACAAAGGCCATGAATTGCCATATATGGCCAACTGAAACCCACCGCAAATATCCTGGTTTTGCCTAACTGCTCCCTTCCCTCCCTGCCTGAGGTGCTAGTAATTCACCATTAGAGAGAAGCTTGCCTATTCATGTTGAGCTCATGACCAGACCTTATATGGTAACTTCCCAGCAATGATCAAACACCAGATAGGTCAAGACTTAACCCTGTATTGTGTGTATGGCTTAATGATTACCTTAACCTTTCTCTAACCATTGGGTATATCTACCTGCTTGTATCCCCCAGTAAATGAGTTGTTTCTCTGAAGCTTCTTGTCAGCAGGGTTCCCTGGACCCCCAGGGTGGCCCATCTCCACCCCCTTCCTCTGCAGTCAATGTGCAGAGGAGAAATGGCCCCCACAGAGTAAGTGACCCACAGCAGAGAAAAATTTAGTGCATGTGTAGTTGAGTGGTCTTTAGACTTGTCATTTATCCTGTAACAGTCTAGATTTCTTATCATCTGAGCAAATTGCATTAAGATTCTTTGTGACTGTCTATGTGAATATCAGAAAACAACTGTATTCTCCATTTAAGATCCTCCATGTGAAAATGTATTATGCAAACAAATTAATTCAACACTCAGAAGAGCATTGTCATTATTTTACAGCTTTTATCAGAAAAGTTAGATCCCACAAGAACCTCAGTTAATTACAAGTGTGGTCTCTAAATAGCAAATCTATTCTTTTAACTATTGATATTGTGTCTTTGAGGAGTTTATAGACAGATCTGGAGATTATGACTCATGAGGACAAGACAAGGATATTTGGTCAAAGCAACCACTCTGCATTCTCAAGATGGAGCAAGGTTGACTAAGAAGCCCAGTGGTTTTCTCCTCCAACTTGCCTGCACTTTAGAATCAAATGAGTTTTAAAAGCTACCGATGTATAGTTTCTACCAACAAATATTCTAAATGAATTGATCTGTGCTGAAGTCTGAGCATTAGAATATTTACAAGCCCCTCATAAGATACAATAAAGATGAAAACATGATACACTTTGAGTTCACTGGTCCCAGTGGTCGTAAGTCTATCTGTTCTTCATTAGGCGTAGGGAGTCACCTTAAAATATGGTCTCTTGTTGTTACCAGAGTTTTTTGTTTTTACCAGAGTAAATCTCTGGAAGTGCTGAAGACTAACCTGGAACTTTTGGTGCCTCAGTCATGAAAGTCTTTTTGCATAACTACTACACAAAATCTGTTTCTTCAAGTGTTCTTAGCAGGGTCACTTCCTTGGAAATTTTTTTTTTCATCATTCTAGAACTCTTTTCAAAACACTGCCACCAACACCTTTCCATTCTCAGGAGTATCTACTATAATTATTAGCTGCTTTGATGATTTGAAGTGAAGAGCAACTTTATTTCACTGGTATCTCAGTTTCCTGCCCAGAGCCTAGCATCTGCTGGCACCCAGAGCACACTGAATATCTGGCAAATGACTAATACCCTGGCCATGAATAGTGCCAACAGCAAAGTTTTAATTATGTAGAGTGAATGCAGTTTCTAAAGTAATCAGAAGCAAAGTAAAAACTGTGGATTACTGGCTTTGGAAACTCTTACAAAGAAACTCACTTAAAATCAAGAAACCTTATTTACTAGGAGATAACACATACTTTGGGAAGGAAACTCCATACTGTGAACAAGACCATCCTAACAGTATGTTTTCTTTACATGTAATTATACTACATTCAATTCAGAAAGGCATTGGCAAGCTGTAGATTCTATTTACTTGTAGAGAGCTAGTTCCAAATGTATCACTCTTTTGCAATTTGTTAGATGCTAGAAACTGCATTAATACACTGACCATATTGTTTCTTACAAGTTCTCAAGTATGGGTCTCCAATTACAACAACTACCTACCTTAAATAAAGTAGCAATAAATTAAAACAAAACTAAGAGTAGTAAAAAATCAAAATAAGATGTCAAATGCCTCATATAAATAAAAATAAAATGTCCTAAGTGCTATGTACTGATATGAAATGAGGGAAAGTTACATTCATTTTAAGAAAATGATAAACGATGAAAGTTACAACATCCATTTTAGGAAAATTATCATGGTGTTTTCATTAAAAATCAATTAATATACCTAGTAGTTTATTTTAATAGCTCCTTTTTATTTTTAATATTTACTATTAGTTGTTAATTTCATAAGACAAAGAAGTTGAGAAGATTAGGGGAGATAGGGACACACACACACACACACACACACACACACATGCAGCACTGCTCACCATTCATGAAGATTCCTCCTTGTAGGTGGGAAACATGGCCTTGAGCCTAGGTCCTTGTTCATGGAAATATGTGCACTCAAGTGGGCATGCCACCACCCAGCCCCTTGGTAGTTGATGTTAACATAGGTTTAGAAAATCTGGTCAGTATAATGAAGTGAAACAAAACCAGTAAGTATACATATCAGAAATTAAGGGGGGGGGGTTGGTGTTTGTTGAAATGCATTTCCCTAGTAAAAACCTAATAGGTATAACTTTGTGTTTTATGGGCACTGTTATTCAATTGTAGTGTTGAAAGTTTTAATGAGGGCAGTTTGGCTAGAAAAAGAAAGAGAAAGAAAGAAAGAAAGAAAGAAAGAAAGAAAGAAAGAAAGAAAGGAAGGAAGGGAGGAAAGAAAGAAAGAAAGAAAGAAAGAAAGAAAGAAAGAAAGAAAGAAAGAAAGAAAGAGGAAGGAAGCAAGGAAAATAGGAGAGAAGGATGAAATCAATCCATGTTGTAAATAAAACTGTGACTAGTCATGAACAAATTGAACTTGCATTTAGAAAACCCTAGAGACCCCACTAAAATCTATTAAAGCTAGTAAACAAAATAAAGTTACATAATGCAAATTCATTTTCATAAAAGTGTTACATTGCAACAGCCCAATAAACTATCAGAGATTTTTTAAATCTCAGTAATATCAAAAAGAATAGCTGAGAATACAGTTAACTAAGAACTAAAATAACTATACCATGAAAATTACAGGACAGTGACAGAATGAATCGCAGAAGACAGAAATACAAAGATTGCCCTTGCTCAAGAACAGAAAAACACTGTTAAAGTATCCATACTACTCAAAGCAAACTATAAATTCAATACAATTTCTATAAAACTTTAATACTACATAACATAGAATTAGAAAAATTCTAAAATTTGTATATAATTACAAGTGATCTCAAACAGCCAAAGCACACAGGCACCAAAAAACAAAGTTGAAGGCATCATAGCCTCTGACTTCAAACTATAATAGTTACTTTGCAATAGATAGCCAAATTGTATAGTATTGGCATAAAAATAGGCACATAGGTCAATGAAAATGAAAAAAAAAAAAACCTCATAAATATCCCCACTTGTATGTGGTTAATTATAACAAAGCATGAGGCATAATGTAGAGACTTCAGGAGCCAGGTAGTGGTGTAACTGGGGCAAGGACGCAAGTTACCATGTGCAAGCCTTAGATTCAAGACCTTGGTTTCCATCTTTATGGGAAAGCTTCATAAGTAGTGAAGTAGTGCTGAAAGTGTCTCCCTTTCTATCTCCCCTTTCCCTCTTGATTTTACTGTCTCTAACAACAACAACAATAATAATATAAATTATAAAAAAGAAAAGATAATCTCTTCAATTAATGGGTTCCCAAAAATCTGGATTACCATATGCAAAAAGGCTGAAGTTGTGCATTATGCTATCTCATTAAAAAAAAAACAACTTTAAAATGAATCCAAGACTTGAAACCACAAAAATTATTATTAAAGAAAAAAAAAGGCATCAAACTAAAAACTTTATGCACAGTGACAGAACAATCAAATATATGAAAAGACCACCTACTGGATGGGAGAAGATACTGACAAACTATACCCAATAAATGCTTAATATTAAAGATATACAAAGAATCCATACATCTGAAAAAACACATTGGTAGGAACACATGCAGGTGGACAACAGTCATTTGAAAAGAGGTCCATCATTACTGTGGTGTGTCACCTCAACCCAAAATAAACAAGTAGCTTGAATCATACTAAACCACAAAGACAATCTTTTTTTTTCTTCTCACTAGGGTTATCACTGTTATCACTGGAGTTCAGTGCCTCTGCAATGACTCAGAAACTCCCAGTAGGCTTTTTTATCCCTTCATTTCCTGCAATAAAGAGTGATACAAAAGACATAGTGAGGGAGAGAGGACAAAAGAGGAGAGACACTTGCAGCACCTCGACATGTTTCACTTCAGACTGTGTCCAGAGATGCCAGGCCTGGAATGTGAACCTTCCAGCTCCAATACACTGGTGAGAACTTTCCTAGCTCATAGTATTCCTAGTTCTATTTTTGGGAAGAGCACTTTCTAACTAAGTTACAGAACATAGATATAGACCAGGGCCCAAAGGATAGGGCACATGTATCAATCCATAAGTTAGGGGAAAATGTATACCTTAAAGTTAAAATGTGTGTAATAGTCTGCAGTGAGTAGACTTAGACTCAGTAAGTGCAGCAAGCAAGTAGAAAGACTTAAAAAAAGACATCAAATTCTTATGCAAATATTTTCTACTTAAGCCTAGATATCTTCCTCTCCTACTTCCTATTTCACTTCCTTCAATTAAGTCTAACCTTGTCAGATAAAGTAAGGACTGCAAAAGCTGGATAAGGGCAAGAGACTGGCTCACTTTAATGATATCTCTTTTGGTCACTACCAGGGTATCCCATCATCTGGGACCCTAGTCAGGGAATCCTGGTATCATCACATAGATATGATGGGCCTAGACCTCTAACAGAACTCTTCACCATCACTGTCATCTTCATCAGGAACAATATCATAAATCTATAACATGTTATCATAGGCTAGAAAATTGAGACGGAATTCCTTAGCTAGTCAAAGCATGATAAAAATGAATGTCTGGCAGTCAGGTGTAGCACAGCATGTGGCGCAAAGCACAAGAACCAGCATAAGAATACTGGTTCCAGCCCCTGGTTCCCCACCTGCCCGCCCGGGAGTTGCTTCATAGGTGGTGAAGAAGGTCTGCAGGTGTCTATCTTTCTTTTCCCCTCTCTGTCTTCCCCTCCTCTCTCCATTTCTCACTGTCCTATCTAACAATGACGACATCAATAACAACAACTATAACAAACAACAACGGAAAAAAAAGGTGGGGGCAACAAACAGGAAAATAAATATTAAAAATGTATTTAAAAAAAAAGAATTCCTAAGCATAAGCCTATGGGACTACATCAAATTAAAAAGCTTCTGCAGGGAGTTGGGTGGTTGCACAGTGGTTAAGCCCAGGTGGCGCATAGCACAAGGACCGGCATAAGGATCCCGGTTCAAGCCCCTGGCTCCCCACCTGCAGAGAAATTGCTTCACAGGCAGTGAAGCAGGTTTGCACGTGTCTATCTTTCTCTCCCATTCTCTGTATATCCCTCCTCCCCATTTCTCTCTGTTCTATCCAACAATGAAGACATCAATAACAATAACAACAATAATAAGTACAATAATAAAACAAGGGCAACAAAAAGAGAAAATGAATAAATAACTATTTAAAAAAAAGCTTCTGCACAGTAAAAGAAACCACTACCCAAACCGAGAGACCTCTCACAGAATGGGAGAAGATCTTTACATGCCATACATCACACAAGAGGCTAATAACCAGAATAAATAAAGAGCTTGCCAAACTCAACAACAAGGAAACAAATAACCCCATCCAAAAAGGGAGGGGGACATGGACAGAATATTCACCACAGAAGAGATCCAAAAAACCTAGAGACACATGAAAAAAATGCTCAAAGTATTTGATTGTCGGAGAAATGCAAATAAAAACAACAATGAAATACCACTTCACTCCTGTGAGAATGTCATACTTCAGAAAAGGTAACAGCAGCAAATGCTGGAGAGGTTGTGAGGTCAAAGGAACCCTCCTGCACTGCTGGTGGGAATGTCAATTGGCCCAACCTCTGTGGAGAACAGTCTGAAGAATTCTCAGAAGGCTAGAAATCGACCTACCCTATGATACTGGGATCCCTTTCCTGGGGATATACTCTAAGGAACTCAACACACAAATCCAAAAAGATCTGTGTACACATATGTTCTTAGCAGCACAATTTGTAATAGCCAAAACCTGGAAGCAACCCAGGTATCCAACAACAGATGAGTGGCTGAGCAAGTTGTGGTATATATACAAAATGGAATACTATTCAGCTATAAAAAATGGTGATTTCAACATTTTCAGCTGATCTTGGATGGACCTTAAAAAATTCATGTTAAACAATTTGTTTGGCTTTGTATGTTAACTCTCTTTTCAGCCACCAGGTTCCGGATGCTGACCAGACTTCCCTGGACAGACGACCCCATCAATGTGTACTGGAGCACCACTTCCTCAGGGCCCCACCCTACTAGGGAAAGAGAGAGACAGACTGGGAGTATGGATCGACCAGTCAACACCCATGTTCAGCGGGGAAGCAATTACAGAAGCCAGACCTTCCACCCTCTGCAACCCACAACGACCCTGGATCCATACTCCCAGAGAGATAGAGAATGGGAAGGCTATCAGGGGAGGGGGGTGGGACGTGGAGATCGGGTTATGGGAATTGTACCCCTCTCATTCTATGGTTTTGTTAATGTCTCCTTTCTTAAATAAATAAAAATAAATAAATAAAGAGAGATACAGACTCCCCCCCAAAAAAAATTCATGTTAAGTGAAATAAGTCAGAAACAGAAGGATGAATATGGGATGATCTCACTCTCAGGAAGAAATTGAAAAACAAGATCAGAAGAGAAAACACAAGTAGAACCTGAATTGGAATTGGTGTATTGCACCAAAGTATAAGACTCTGAGGTGAGGGGGATGGAATACAGGTCCAAGAAGGATGACAGAGGACCTAGTGGGGGTTGTATTGTTATATGGAAAATTGAGACATGTTATGCATGTATAAACTATTGTATTTACCATTGAATGTAAAACATGAATTCCCCAATAAAGAAAATTTTTTAGAAAATGCATGCCTTACTGCTATCAAGCAACAAGAAGTTAGTATTGGTTTGAGTTTTAGGTATTGCAGGAGAGTCTAACTCCAGCCATTTTGATGATGCAATGTCAAAATGAAAGTACTGCTTACTGATGAAAGGATGCTAGTCTTTTCTTTACTCTTCCACTGAAATATTTCCTCTTCATCTCTTTGGACTGAATGCTAGGCCATTCTTGAAAAGGTATTCTTGTTCTACTCTTCTTGGAGCAGTTGGGTAAGATATTTGTCCAATCTGGAGCGACAAATGGGAAACAGCAAAGACAGAAGTCAAAGGAACATGTATACTGAAACACCTTGCATTTTTTCGGGATGAAAAAAAAAAAAAAGAATGATTTAAACTTAAACTTAATAGTTTAAACAGAGAAGTATGGAAGAAATAAGGAATGAGAGAAGAAAAAGTTGCAAGCATTAAAAACTGGGAACTTAACAATGAAGAGACAAAGTAAAGATTGCTGAATTACCTGCATGATTTTCTAAGTACTGCAGAGGTTTTGTGTGTGTGCTTTTTTTTTTCTAATTAGATGATCATAACACTGTTCATAAATAACCAGATCACCTTCTGCAACACAAATTGCATTTTCAGCTGACTAGTTTATTATAAATATTCACCAAAGTGCATACTTCTTGAGGTTGGGTCATTTGGAAACTTCCATTCTATTAAAACCAAGTTTTATTTCCTTGACAAAAGCCACTAGCTGAAACGTCAATTGCCTGTCCTAATGGATAACACCTGTAAGTAAAATAAACATATTCTTAATAGAATAAGTGGTCAAAGTGACCTTATCTCAAGATAGCACGCACTTCGGTGAATATTTATTACTGAATTAAAGAGATCCTAATATGAAAAGACAGTGGCTCCTCTTCATTACCTTTCTTTGCTAAAGGCAGAAATATTTTAAATGCCAAAATTACCTTCAGCATTTACCAATCATCAAGTAAAACATCAGCTACATAATAATCACTCTCGTTATTTTGGAGTAAATATTAATATGATGCTGGGATTGACCATGTACCCTTCCAACCTCAAATCTCTATTCCATTTTTCACAAATGTCTTGATTTTTCAGCTTTATAACACTTCATTGTTTGCACAGTTTTCAAACAAACATAACCAAATTGGAAGCTACTGTTTGTGAAACCAGATGACAAGCAATCTTATTTTCCCTTACAAGTAAAATCGGTGATACAGTTTTAACCCTTAACTGAGGGAGAAAAAGCCTAAACTTGCATTAGATTTCAACAAAAAGTTTCAAGTGTTGACATGATAAAATAATCTAAGGTGTTAAGTTCAAAATTATTAGTAATTGCACCAAAATTTTCAAGGAAAAAAATGTCAGAAATGTTCTATGAAATTTAGTTTAAGTTATGAAGGACAGACTACATTATCGATAGCTTTTGCATATGGTGGTGCTGGGGTTCAAATATGGAACCTCAGGCATTCAAAACCTGTGCTCTAATGTGTAAAGCTTTCATTGTCTCAGTCCTTCTAAGATCTTTTAATGTGTAAGCTTTTAGTATTCTGCAGTCGTGAAAGATTCTTTTGAAATTATGTAGCATCTTTTTAATTTCAAGATTCATGCCCCTGAATATTTGTACAGAAAAATTCAAAGACTTGAATCACTGGGGGTTAAAAACAAATAAACAAGCAAAGTTATCTTCAAAATTCTGTGCTACTCTGCTTTAATCATAATCATTGTCAACAACATTGAAGTCTAGCCTGTTATTTTATTGGGATCCTATGGAAAATTCCCAGTCCCCAAGTTCTCCTCACACTGGACATAAGATCCAAATAACAATAGTTGGGCAAAAGAAGTCCACATTTCCATGGTTACATGTACAGAGGGCATACAGTGACTTAGAGGTCCCCACTCTGCTTGAGGAAAGAAGGGTATTTTATATTCAAAACTGTGCCTTCAAGGATTGGTGAGGGGATCTGGAAGAGGAGAAAAAAGGAATGGACACTCCTTTTCTTTTGGGAGACAGACAAAATAGCTCACCTGAATATTTCATCAGCTTATACACATACACAGGGTCCAGATTCCAATCCAAGGTCCACTGCACTGAATGACCTCTGGTGCTATGGTATATATCCCTGTCTCTCTTTATGTCTTCTGAAAAAGTCAGTTCAGAGTGATGAAGCCCTAGCAACAACAAAAGTCCCTTCCCTTTGGAAAGAAAAAGTCCATGAATTGATAAGGTGACGATAATGACTCAGTCCAGAGAATACAGGGCCTGTTGTGGGCCTGCATAACAAAAAGGTACTTCTTGAAAATAACAGTTTTGCAAAATGACTTGAGGTCTGTTTATGGTACCTTCAGTCTCAATTAATTCCCACATGTAAAACTGACTCAACCCACAGGCCCACAGAAGTGTTAATGATTCAAGCTAGGTGATGTCTTGATTGAGCCCTATTTTTAGAGAATACTTTCTATGATTCTTGATTACATGTTCTAGACTTTATTCTACCCTCTCAGTCACCCTTTTTCCATGATAAATCACTATTATTTACAGATGAATGATATTTTTTTTCTGTCTTCTTCCTGTCTATAACAGCTCAGAAGTCCAAAGGTCTCATAATTTTATATTGTCTTTCACTTTTAATTCCAAGTGGCAGTGCTTACCAAAATATAACTTTCTTAAAAACCTATGTGCTTCTTTGAAATTACTGTCTTCATTCTACTAGATAAGATTTATACCCACACATAAATTCTTCTCTACCTTAAGACTCCTTTGTAAAAACCGAAGACTTTATACTCAGGAACCATGTTGTTTAATGATGAGATCTGTGAAACACTCATAAGATTCTTAAAGATGTGCTATCTTTTAATAAATTGTTTTAAATCTTCACAAAGGTTTAATAATGGATTTTTCATTGTAAATAATATTTTCATTTATTTATTATTGAATAAATACAGAGAGAAATTGAATGGGAGGAAGATGTAGAGAGGGAAGAGACAGAGAAACACCTACAGTGCTGCTTCACCACTTGTGAAGCTTTCCCCCTGAAGGTAGGGAGCAGGGACTTGAACCCTAGTCTTTGTACACTGTAATGTGTGCCCTGAGCTAGGTGCACCACCAGCTGGCCCAGATGAAAAGCCTTTCTGTCACAACTTCAGCTTTGAAACTGGAGATCCATAGAAAGACCAGGTTCTGTGGTCAGGAGGTGGCACAGTGGATAAGGCTTTAGGCTCTCAAGCATGAGAGTTCAACCCCTGGCAGCACATGTACCAGTGATGTCTGGTTATTTCTCTCCTATCATTTCTCACAAATAAATAAAATCTTTAAAAAAAAAAAACATCAAAGTTCCACCAAGCTTCTTTAAGAGAATAGAGCAAACACTACAATCATTTATCTGGAACATGAAAACACCTAGAATTGCCAAAACCATCTTAAGGAAAAGAACAGAAATGGAGGCATCACACTCCCAGACCTTAAACTATATTATAAAGCCATCATCATCAAAACAGCATGGTACTGGAACAAAAATAGGCACACAGACCAGTGGAACAGAATTGAAAGCCCAGAAGTAAATCCCAACACCTATGGGCATCTAATCTTTGATAAGGGGGCCCAAAGGATTAAATGGGAAAAGGAGGCTCTCTTCAATAAATGGTGCTGGGAAAACTGGGTTGAAACATGCAGAAGAATGAAATTGAACCACTTTATCTCATCAGAAACAAAAATCAACTCCAAATGGATCAAAGACCTAGATGTCAGACCAGAAACAATCAAATATTTAGAGGAAAACATTGGTAAAACACTTTCCCACCTACACCTCAAGGACATCTTTGATGAATCAAACCCAATTGCAAGGAAGACTAAAGCAGAAACAAACCAATGGGACTACATCAAATTGAAAAGCTTCTGCACATCCAAAGAAACTATTAAAGAAACAGAGAGACCCCTCACAGAATGGGAGAAGTTCTTCACATGCCAGACATCAGACAAGAAACTAATCACCAAAATATATAGAGAGCTCAGCAAACTTAGCACCAAAAAAGCAAATGACCCCATCCAAAAATGGGCAGAGGATATGAACAAAACATTCACCTCAGAGGAGATCCAAAAGGCTAACAAACATATGAAAAACTGCTCTAGGTCACTGATTGTCAGAGAAATGCAAATAAAGACAACACTAAGATACCACCTCACTCCTGTAAGAATGGCATACATCAAAAAGGACAGCAGCAACAAATGCTGGAGAGGCTGTGGGGACAGAGGAACCCTTTTGCATTGCTGTTGGGAATGTAGATTGGTCCAGCCTATGTGGAGAGCAGTGTGGAAAACTCTCAGAAGGCTAGACATGGACCTTCCATATGATCCAGTAATTCCTCTCCTGGGGTTATACCCCAAGGACTCCATAACACCCAACCAAAAAGAGGTGTGTACTCCTATGTTCATAGCAGCACAATTCATAATAGCTAAAACCTGGAAGCAACCCAGGTGCCCAACAACAGATGAGTGGCTGAGAAAGCTGTGGTATATATACACAATGGAATACTATGCAGCTATCAAAAACAATGAACCCACCTTCTCTGACCCATCTTGGACAGAGCTAGAAGGAATTATGTTAAGTGAACTAAGTCAGAAAGATAAAGATGAGTATGGGATGATCCCACTCATCAACAGAAGTTGATTAAGAAGATCTGAAAGGGAAACTAAAAGCAGGACCTGACCAAATTGTAAGTAGGGCACCAAAGTAAAAACTCAGTGGTGAGGGGTAGACATGCAGCTTCCTGGGCCAGTGGGGGGTGGGAGTGGGCGGGAGGGATGGGTCACAGTCCTTTGGTGGTGGGAATGGTGTTTATGTACACTCCTAGCAAAATGTAGACATATAAATAACTAGTTAATTAATTTGAGAGGGGGAAAATCAATTGTATGTCTCAAAGTTTCTCAAAACACAAACTGAATCCTTTTAATATGTAGGCTGTGTATTTGATATGCGGACTCTCTCAAAAGCCTAGACCAAGTAGATTAGAAGCATCCAATAGCACAGCTATATACAAGATACTGGATACTGTACAGCAAACCATAACAAAAGGACTTTTCAAAGTTAACCCAATTAACAAATAATGTGATGATAATATTAACTATCGATTGTCTTTTTGAACCCTAAGACAGCAGGAACCTCACATCTCCACTATAGAGCCCTGACTTCCCCAAGTCCTGGAACCCTTGGATAGGGCCCACTTTCCCGTATGCATCTCCCAATCCAAACCAAATAATATTGCATCCGCCGATCACAACCTAACCAACGCAACGATTGCCACCTCAACATGCTTCACCTCAGACTGTGTCCAGAGACTTCACGTGTGGAATGACAACCCTTCAGCTTCATTACTCAGGTGAGACCTTTCCTTTTATAGTACACTCTAATTTCATCTCAGGTAGTTCACTTTCTAACAAAGTCCCATAACCTAGATATACACCAGTTTCTGTGAGAGAGAGCTTATGTGCACACGTATCCATAAACTACTGCAAAATATATACCTGAAAGCAGTAGAACACTAGAGTTTGCAGTGAGTACCTCCCTAACACTTCCTCTCCACTATTCCAAGCTTGGGATCCATGATTGCTCAACAAATTGTTTGGCTTCATATGTTGACTCTCTTTTCAATCACCAGGTTCCAGATGCCACCAGGATACTGGCCAGGCTTCCCTGGATTGAAGACCCCACCAATGCGTCCTGGAGCTCAGCTTCCCCAGAGACACACCCTACTAGGGGAAGAGAGAGGCAGACTGGGGGTATGGACCGACCAGTCAACGCCCATGTTCAGCGGGGAAGCAATTACAGAAGCCAGACCTTCTACCTTCTGCAACCCTCAACGACCCTGGGTCCATGCTCCCAGAGGGCTAGAGAATGGGAAAGCTATCATGGGAGGGGGTGGGTTATGGAGATTGGGTGGTGAGAATTGTGTGGAGTTGTACCCCTCCTACCTTATGTTTTTGTTCATTAATCCTTTCTTAAATAAAAGAAAAAAAAAAAAAGACCAGATTCTCTGAGATTGATAATGTAAACTTAACTATCAGTATTCTGCCAATAGTTAGACTGCTAAACCCCAAAATTGACAATAAGAGTAGAGTAGCAGGAACTTGTATCTCCAACTTTTTATTTCTGCAAGCATTACTCTTTTGAAGAATGAAGAATCTTGGGGACTTGCTGGTAGTGCAGTTGGGTTAAGCACACATAGCGTGAAGTGCAAGGACTGGTGTAAGGATCCTCGTTTGAGCCCCCATCTCCCCACTTGCAGTGGGGGTCACTTCACAGGTGGTGAAGCAGGTCTGCAGGTCTCTATGTTTCTCTCCCCCTCTCTGTCTTCCTTTCCTCTCTCAATTTCTCTCTGTCGTATCCAACACTAATAAGAACAACAGGAAAAAATAGTCTCCAGGAGCAGTGGATTCGGACTGCAAGCACCAAGCCCCAGCAATAACCCTGGAGAAAAAAAAAAAAAGAAATTGAAGAATCTTCTAGACCTGCTATATATGCTTTGTTCCTAGATGGAAATTTCTAGAGGCTAAGCTTCAAGACATGAGAACATCCAGAATCCTCTGACTGCTTAATGCTCATCCCTAAGCTGCTGACTTTATTATCTCCCTACCCATCTAGCTTCATAAATATTAACTTCCTTAAGAGGATGCAAAGGTTGATATGAGTTAATAACCCCTTTCTTACTTATTGCTTCTGACAAAAATAAAGTTCTTTGCTATTGTTTTGTTTTGATTTTTTAGAGAGGAATAGAGTGAGACCACAGCAATGAAGCTTCCTTCAAATCACTGGGGACCACACTTGAACCTGGGTCACACATATGGCAAAGCAGCACACTTTCCATCCCTCCACCTTCTCACATGGTTCCCTACCCCCCTTTTCGCACATCCATATTCAATCTCATTCTCTTCTTCAGACCACTGGTTCTCAATGTGTAGTCTGAGGACACTTGGA
This sequence comes from Erinaceus europaeus, assembly GCF_950295315.1. NCBI lineage: Eukaryota > Metazoa > Chordata > Mammalia > Eulipotyphla > Erinaceidae > Erinaceus > Erinaceus europaeus. Next base: position 67,170,281 of record NC_080177.1, read on the forward strand.
ATTTCTCAGGACATTTTCAGTCTACAAGATCAAAACTATTTTTGGAATAATATTAAGCATATCATTTGTATTTTTCTTATTATCCCATGGCCTATGTCTCTTAGCTGACTTTCATCAAGTTAGCTATTATAGAAATTTATAGGACTTCTGGAAGCAGGTCTACAGAGTAACACCAGCTGAGTTTCTCCCCTCTTCTCTCCTCTCCTCTCCTCTCCTCTCCTCTCCTCTCCTCTCCTCTCCTCTCTTCTCCTTTCCTCTCCTCTCATCTCCTCTCTTCTCCTTTCCCAGTCAACTAGGAATATCAAAGGAGATCACCTGGGACCACAACAAGACAGGACTAGAACTACTTTGGGAATCCACCAAATCATTAGTGTGAGTGATTAAGCTAAAAAGCCTACTTATAGTTAAAAAAGCCCTAGGGCTCCCATAGCTAACAGGAAAGAAAAAGAACAAAAGTGGCTTTAACAGCCACTGCACTTCAACTCAGGGATTGAGATAACATTGAAACAACTGTTAATTTCCCCAACTGTGAACTCTTTAAGAACCTTGCTTAGACACAAGTCAATCCAGGCAAGAGTAATCAGTAGATTGAAAAGTACTGAAAAAGGGACCTAATAACACACTATATACAATGGTTAAACCAAGAATAAACATTGGAGAAATGAACTAGGACAAAAGCCCAGCTAACCCCCCCCCCCAAAGGTAGAAGCACAGAAGAATGAGATCAACATCCAAACACTAATTGAGGAATTAGTCACAAAGTGGAGGAAAGAGTTTTAAAGTCAATCCATCATAAATAGGAAAACAACAAATGAGACTCTGAAAGAAAACACTATGTCAAGGTAATTAGAGAGCTGAAAGCTGAAATAGCGGAGCTAAGAGCACAACTAGATGAACAAGCTAATACAGTATCAGAAGAGAGTAACAAAATAGCTGAGCTACAGAAAACAACAGAGGGGAGAGATAATTAAAACATGCAGAAGAAGGAAACTGAACCACTATATTTCACCAAACACAAAAATAAATGCTAAATGGATCAAGGACTTGGATATTAGATCAGAGACTATCAAATACTTAGAGGAACATATTGGCAGAACTCTTTTCTGTATAAATTTTAAAGACATCTTCAGTGAAAGGAAGACTAAATAAAAAATAAGCCAATGGGACTACATCAAATTGAAAAGGTTCTGCACAGCAAAAGAAAATAATAGCCAAACAAAGAGACATCTCACAGAATGGGAGAAGATCTTTAGATGCCATACATCAGACAAGAGGCTAATAACAAAAATATATAAAGAGCTCGCCAAATGCAGGAACAGAAAAGTAAATGACTTAATCCAAAAATGGGGAGAGGATATGAAAAGAACATTCACCACAGAAGACATCTGAGAGGGCAACAAACATGAAAATAATTCTCCAAGTCACTGAATGTCAGAGAAATGCAAATAAAGACAACAAATGAGATACCATTTTGTCAGGCTAGAGACTCAAGAGAGAGAAAGAGAGATGACCCAGGGACCAAGCTCCTGGCGGCACGGCAATTCAAATCTTTATTCATCCGAACGCCCCAGAGTCAGGTGGTAGCACACCTGGTTAAGCCACGTGGCGCAAAACACAATGGCTGGTGTCAGCCTCCCAGTCTGCAAGCATGCACTCCTCCAGGTCGGAACACAGAAGAGACAAGACAGAAACAGAAGTGACTTGACAATACCATACATGGTCAGGAAAGGGGCGGGGAAAGGGAAAAGGGGCTTGGAATGGTATGGACCACCCCAGCAACTGTTGCTAGGGGTTCAGTTGGTAGGATTAGCAATACCCTGTGGAGAATTAGGAAGGAGACCTTTAGTCATTTGTAAGACAAAGCAGAAGATTGATATGTAGATAGTAAAAGGAATGCAAGGTGGCACAGGCTTAATGTTTTAAGGAATGCTGGCTCCTGGAGGCAGAAAAATGCATGGTGCTTTGTGAGGCAGGGGAGTCTGATATGGCAGGCAACCTTCTGAGGTTCTTGTGTCACCCCTTTTTCTCAACCCCTCTGTAGAGAGAGAGAATAACAGGATGGACTCACCTTTCAGGTTAAATCCTGCCAGGCTCCACTACATCCCCACAATTTCCCTACACCATTTCACTCCTATGAAAATGCCATACCTCAGTAAAGATAGCAGCAGCAAATGCTAGAGAGACTGTGGGGTCAAAGGAACCCTCCTGCACTGCTGGTGGGAACGTAATTTGGTCCATACTCTGTGGAGAACAGTCTGGAGAACTCTCAGAAGGCTAGAAATGGACCTACCCTATGACCCTGCAATTCCTCTCCTAGGGATATATTCTATGGAACCAAACACAACCATCCAAAAAGACTTGTGTATACCTATGTTCATAGCAGCACAATTTGTAATAGCCAAAGCCTGGAAGCAACCCAGGTGTCCAACAACAGATGAGTTGTTGGTGATATATATATATACAATGGAATACTACTCAGCTATTAAAAATGATGATTACACTGTTTTCAGACCATTTGAAGAAACCATGTTAAATGAAATAAGTCAGAAATAGAAGAATGAATATGGGATGATCTCACTCACAGGCAGAAGTTGAAAACAAGATCAGAAGGGAAAACACTAAGCAGAACTTGGAATAGAGTTGATGTATTGCACTAAAGTAAAAGACTCTGGGGTGGGTAGGAGGAGGTTTCAGATCCTGGAACACAATGGCAGAGGACCTAGTTTGGGTTAGATTGTTATGTGGAAAACTGAAGTTATGCACATACAAACTATTGTATTTACTATTGACTGTAAAACATTAATCCTTCAATAAAAGATAAATTAAAAAATAAATTTGTAAACATATATTTCAATGACTAATCTTCACTAAATATTTTGTTTTGGAAATATAGTTATTCATATAAAAAATCTATCCTGTTAACACATATTATATGCTATTCTTTTAAATTTCTTAGTATTTAATTCTAAAAATAATAAACACAAAAAGCATCATCTTTGGGTCCTTAGTCATTGAAATAATATAAAAGGGGATCAAAAAGTTTGAAAATTACCACTATAGGTCATATTTTGTTCACAAGATAAAATGTTATTTATTTATTTATTTTAAAAAGAAGACATTAACAAAACCATAGGATAAGAGGGGTACAATTCCCACCACCAGATCTCCGTATCCCATCCCCTCCCCTGATAGCTTTCCTATTCTTTATCCCTCTGGGAGTATGGACCCAGGGTCACTGTAGGATGCCGAAGGTGGAAGGTCTGGCTTCTGGAATTGCTTCCCTGCTGAACATGGGCGTTGACTGGTCTATCCATACTCCCAGCCTGTCTCTCTCTTTCCCTGGTGGGGTGGGGCTATGGGGAAGCTGAGCTCCAGGACACATTAGTGGGGTCATCTGTCCAGGGAAATCTGGTCAGCATCATACTAGCATCTGGAACCTGGTGGCTGAAAAGAGAGTCAACATACAAAGCCAAACAAATTGTTGAAAAATCATGGACCTAAAGGCTGGAATAGTGCAGACGTAGTGTTGAGGAGTACTCCATTTTGTAGATAGCTATTGGTCTATTTTAGTTATATTCCAAAGGGCCTGTGGCTATACTAGTTTTTTTTTTTTTTAAGAGAAAATGTTTATTCAACATTGATTTCATTAGCTATTTTATAGTCATTGAAAAAAGTTAAAGCAATTAAAAAAAAAAACACCCAAACAAACTATACAACAGAATCACAGTAGAACAGACTGCCTGACTTAAAGATGAGTTGTACTTCGAAAGGTGTTTTTTTAAGATAATTGTCCAGCATTCAAACTCATTATTTTTTTGTTCTATAGAAATTACACAAGGACCACAAAATCCCAGTGAGAAATCCTTCACATTGGACCCAGTTCACTTATGTAGCACTACCCTATTTGCTGTTCCTTTGGTCAAGGAAACCAAGGCAAGCAAGACTTAAATCAGTTCAACAAATATGTATTAGTTCACAAGTACAATAAGTACAACCAAGTCACATTGAAAAATGAAACACGGGTATATGTCTAACATACACCATATTTTCCTAGCATAAGTGAACTATTATTTGAAACCCCTTTTGTCTCAGAGTCAGAACAATTTCACTGTTTGGTTATGTGCAACTTAGCTGAAAGCAAGGGTTGCATTGGATCGACCTTCTCGTGGTGCATCCTGTGAGTACTCATTCATTGGGGAAACTGACGATCCTTCCTAGCCGACTGAATCCACATGGATCCCAGTCACTTTCAAAGCCAGCAACAAGCAGCTCCTGACAGCTTTCAACCTGATGCTGTTGACTGGCTACAGAAGAAGGGCAAACGCTAGAAGAAGAAGAAGCTGAAAGCAAACAAACAAAAAATAAAGTGATCTGTCCTGCTATTAATATGATATCAGAAGCAATTATAAAGCTATTTCCAAATAAAAACTTCTTTCAGTTCAATCTTAAACTTTAAAATCAGATATTAAATGAAGTTGATTCTTAAGTAAGATTTCAATATGGCTAGGTGAAACAGTGAGTATCTCAGCTTTCAGATCATTTTTGTGCATTCAAGAAATGTCTGTCACTTCACTTTAGTTCCATGCTCAATCATTTAGAACAAAACACAACACAACAAAAATCCCAATCCATTCTGCCAACTCAACAAAAGGCTTTGTGTGGGTGTGTGTTAGAAAGTAATTATGAGGTTTTTATTTCACTAATTATTCTTTAGCCTTTGAAATGTCAGTGTAGGTCAAAGTAGCAGCCAATGTTTTAAACCAGATCTGAATTAAAATAAGAAGGCTACTGAAGGAATAATAAGAGAATCAACAGTAAAGTAATTTGATGGTGTGAGTGATGGAAAATGAGACTCAAGGTCACCAGAATTTAGACTTTGCTTTCAGAGGACCTCCAAACCCCCCGAATGCTATACAAATTCATTTCTTAGACTTGATTTGTTATTCCCTCTATGTTCACAGTGCAATAATATTGTGAAGTTGTGCGAGACTTCAGAATAGAGGTTATTTTAAAGTTTTTTTTTTTAATTCAAAAATAATAGAGGGTTGTTTCTTCAAAATAGTCATTGTCAGAAATTATAAATCCATGGTCTGGGAGATGGTGCAGTGGATAAAGCATTGGGTTCTCAGCCATGAGGTCCTGAGTTCGATCCCTGGCAGCACATGTACCAGAGTGATGTCTGGTTCTTTCTCTCCTTCTATCTTTCTCATGAATAAATAAATAAATTCTTTTTTAAAAAAAGAGAAAGAAATTATAAATTCATTCCCAATATTAAACAAATGCCCAAGGCATGTCCTTTAGTTCTTTGCTTTTAAATTATTTTTGAGTTGATTTCATTTATTACAGAATTAGTTTCATTATCTAATAACACAATTTCTCTTTTATAGTTACAGTACTTTCTAACTTCAACAGAAAGTTAACCTCTGAGAAAAGAACATGAGTGAGGAATGAGGCAGGTAAATTGATGGATTGTTCTTCATAATAGTTAATAGGCATGAATATGCCTATCTTTCATTGACAAATTATCTCAGGAAGTATAGTATACTTAAGTATAAAACTGATTTCCCTGACCCCAAATCCTTCAGATCAGCTAAGTTTACACAATGAAAGCAAACCAGATTGGAGTAAAGTGACTTCATTCATTTCAGTCATATTCATGACTGATACCCAGTGTCATGACCAAATTGATCACACAGTGGTCTCCATCAATCTTTGCACCACTAAAACTGTGCAGATTAGCTGTGTCATGGCCTATTCATTTCACCTTCTATAGATACAGCTCAATCTGAGAGGAGAAAGAAAAGGAAATGAACTGAGGATCAAGGGTTCATTCTGACAGCTTATGACAATCACCTCTCTTCTTCTCAAATTTTGATGTCTGGTGGGGTTAACGTATTTTAGATTATTATTTCTTCATGTGTGGACCTCAGACCTGTAGCCTTGGCACCAGCTCTGATCCCTTCAATAGCTAGTAAAAGACTATGTGTTTAGCAATCCCCAATCTATAGTTTATAGGCACTTTAAAATGCTCTGGTCTAGTCAAAAATACTTTGGGTATTTGTGGAAATCCTAATAATAGAGAAATGATTTTATTTAAAAGATTCATGATATATTTAGCAATTTGTCAAAATCTCTGTGCATTTTACATTTACAACACATCGTAGTTCTAGCTGGGCATATTTCAGATGCCAGTGTACAGATGTAGCAGAGGATACTGTTTGAGACAGCACAGCTCAAAAACGGGGATTACAGATTAACTCATCCTCCATAAGAACCTTTGTATTCTATTCTGAAGTCCCTACTTATTTATTAAATTTTATTTATTTATTATTAGATAGAGACATAGAGAAAATGAGAGGGGTGGGGAAGATGGACAGGGAAAGCAACAGAGAGACATTTGCACCCCTGCTTTATTTACCACTTTTGTGAAGCCTTGCTCATGTAGTTGGAGACCAGGGGCTTGAATCTAGGTACTTGCACACTGTAGTGTGTGTACATAACAAAGTGTGCCACTGCTTGGCCCCTCCATACTTTTAATTTTTATTTACTTGTTTTAATGTATTTATTTTGCCTCGAGAGTTATTACGATTTACAAGATTATAAGATAATAGGGGCATAGTTGCATAGCATTCCCACCCCCAGAGTTCTGTGTCCCAACTCCCTTGGGATAACCACTATAGTTCTCCCAAGGTCTTGGAGACAGGTTGGCTGGTTAGTTTTTGTTGTTGCTTTGTTTTTATGTGCTCAAGGGTTTCAATTTTCTAGATTCCACATATGAGTGAAACCATCAGGTAGTTGTCTTTTACTTCCTTATTTGCTTCATTAAGCATAATCACCTCTAGTTCTATCAATTTAGTCCCAAGGACATAAAAATGCCTTTTTTAAATTGCTGAATAATAACCCATTGAGTATATTGCCCATAACTTTTAAAAATCTTGTATTAGTGATATAATAATGATTAACAATATTGTAAGATAACAGGGGTATATTTCCACACAGTTCCCACCACCAGAGTTTCATTTCCCATCATCTTCATTGGAAGCTTCTTTACTTTTTTTTTTTTTATCTTTTTTATTTATTGGATAGACACAGTCAGAAATCTAATCAAATATGTTGAATAGAAGTGGTGAGAGTCAACATCCTTGCTTTATTTTTTTATTTTAGGGGGAAAGTTTTAAGTTTTTCCTCAGTGAATATGATATGTGTTTATTATGTTTAGGAATTTTCCTTCTCCTAGTTTCTTAAATGTCTTTAACATAAATGGATACTGAATCAAGTGCTCTTTCAGCATCAAATGATACACGCATGGGATTTTTACCTGTCTATTGACGTGGTGTTTCGCATTTTGTCATTATATGTATTCTTCCTTTATATTTCATCACAGCAAAGAGATTGATACTAATCACATGACCCATGATTGAGGAATGGACATCCAAATCATAAGGAAAATGATACATTCTTGTGTCAGGGATACTTAGCTTCCAGTACTAAAGCAATGTCTCATATCCTAGTTTTTGTTTTGCTTTATTTTAAACAATGATCTATGTTTTAAGCTTTATTTGTTCTAATATACAGCACACTAGAGTAAAAAAAGGAAAAGAGGGAGGGGGAGAGAGAGGGAGAGGGAGAAAGAGGCTATTATACAGCTCGGCTCTGGCATATGGTGGAGACAAGAATTGAACATTGAACTCTGGGTCTCAATCATGCAAGTTAATGCTCTAGTAAGCTGAGTTATCTTCCTAGCCACTTCTGTCTTTTTGGTGCTTTTTATGTTAGTCATTATAAAATAGATTATTATGTGATTTAAAAAATAAATAAAATGTGCAACCTGGGAGGTGATGCAATGGATAAAGTGAATATACCAGCTTCTCACTCTTAACCACTTCTCTCTCTTGTTAATAACAAATGTTAGTAAGTAATAAAGTGAAATCTCAGATTTTTAATACATTCTTTCTAGTTATTTGTTTTTCTCTTTTTAAAAAGTGATTTAATAATGATTAACAAGATTGTAAGGTAACAGGGATATAATTCCATATAGTTCCCATCACCAGTGTTCCCTGTCCCATATTCTCCATCAAAAGCTTCCCTATTCTTTATCCCTCTGGGAGTATGGACCAAAATTCTTTATTGGGTACAGAAGGTGTAAGTCTGGGTTTCTGTAATTGCTTCTCCACTGGACATGAGCCTTGGCAGGTCAATCCATACACCCAACCTGTTTCTATCTTTCCCAAGGGCTTTGAAGAAGTGAAACTTCAAAACATTGGTGAGGTCGTCTGTCCATTGGAAGTTGGGATGGCATCATAGTAGCATCTGCAACTTAGTGGCTGAAAGGCAGTAAGATACAAAGCAGAAGAAATTGTTTAATATAGAGGAAACCAAAGGTAGGAATAGAGCAATAAAATTAGGGCTCTTCAGATGGGAAGAATCTAGGAAGTTTTTCCTGAGCCTGATAACTAACATGCAAGTGGAATAAAAATATTGTCTGGGAAGATGATGTCTGAATTGAGAATAGGACTAGAAAGCTGGATTAAGGCAGAGAGTAGCTCCCAAACATGAAGAAAGTATAGAAATACCATTAAATGTTAATCCTGTCGATCTGACCCAGGGCCCATATCTATTCATATTTAGCACAGGAGCCTGTCTCTATCAGTCTGAGCTTACATTCCATGATCACACCTGGACATTCTACACTGCACCCTTTTCAGCACCAGACTTCTTTAAGTGATATAGTAGGTTAACTCAGCTTCCCTTTGGAGAATGGGGCAATCCCCTTCCATTACTACTTTATAGTGAGGGCAAAGTCCTAGAAAGCCCCATAAGAGGGCTTATGATGATGTTCCTGATGGAAGTGAGCGGTGCTGGACAGAATGATCTGTTAGAAGTCTAGGTCCATCATGTCTATGTGGTAATCTAAGAATTCTTTGACTAGAATCCAGGTGATGGGGTGGCCTAGTACTGACCAAAAAGGCCATCATTAAAGTATGCCAGTCTCTTGCCCTTATCCAGCTTTTGCAGTCCTTTCTTTATCTGATGAGGTTAAACTTAAAGTGATTGAGGAAAGGAAAGTAGGGTGTAGGAGAGGAGGATGTCTAGGCCTAGGCAGAAAAATATTTGATTATGTACTTTATGTCTTTCTATTTGCTTGCTGAACTTTAAGTATAAGTCTAGTCACAGCATACTATTGGACACTTTTACTTTGAGGTATAGGGTTTTCCCTAATTCTGGATACATGTGTACATGTACTCTGTCCCATAAGAACTGGTCTATATCTAGGTTGTGCAACTTTGTTAGGGAATATGCCACTTGAAATGGAACTAGACAGTCCCATGTGTTAGGGAAAGTCTAGCAAAGTCACTGAGATTCCAGGACTGAGAGAAATATGGATTTTAAAGGGAGTGTAAAAAGGTTTCTTGTTGTCTGACTACCACATTCTTCATCTCTGGCTTATGATGGTTTGGAGACTGATCCAGAGATCTCAGAATCTCAGAAGTTTATAGCAAATTACAGGCCCATATTAAGAAATGGCAAAGATCTTAAATAAGATACCTAACATCACAACTAATCCAACTAGAAAAAGAGCAACAAGAAGACCCAAAAAGTCAGAAAGAGAAAGAAAATAGTCCAATTCAGAGCAGAAATTAATAAAATAGAATCCAGAACAGAATGGGAGAAGATGTTTACATACCATACAACAGACAAATATATAAAGAGCTCACCAAACTCAACAACAAGAAAACAAATGACCTCACCCCAAAATGGAGAGAGGATATAAACAGAATCTTCTCCATAGAAGAGATAGAAAATGCCAACAAACATATGCAAAAATGCTCCACATCATTGAAATGCAAATAAAGACAATGAGATATCACTTCACTCCTGTGAGAATGGCATACAGCAGAAAAGGTAGCAGCAACAAATACTGGAGAGATTGTGGGGACAAATGAACCTTCCTGCACTGCTGGTGGGAATGTCAATTGACCCAACCCCTGTGGAGAGCAGTCTGGAGAACTCTCAGAAGGCTAGAAATGGACCTACCCTATGACCCTGCAATTCCTCTCCTGAGGATATATCCTAAGGAATCAAACATACCCATGCAAAAAGGTTTGTGTATGCCTATGTTCACAGAAGCACAATTTGTAATAGCCAAAACCTGGAAGCAACCCAGGGATCCAACAAAGCTGAGTGGCTGAGCAAGTTGTGGTATATATGTACACAATGGAATACTACTCAGCTATTAAAAATGGTGAATTCATCTTCTTCACCCCAACCTGGATGGAGCTTGAAGAATTCATAAGTGAGGTAAGTCAGAAACAAAAGGATGAATATAGGATGATCTCACTCACAGACCAAAGTTGAAAAAAAAAATCAAAAGGGAAAACACTAAGCAGAACTTGGACTGGAGTCGGTGTATTACACCAAAGTAAGACCCTGGTGTGGGGGGGTGGGGGGGGTGGGGACGAGGTTCCAGTCCTGGATTATAATGGCAGAGGAGGACCTAGTGAATTGTTATATGGAAAACTGGGAAATGTTATGCATGTACAAACTTATATTTTACTGTCAACTGTAAACCATTAATTTCTCAGTAAAGAAATAAAAAAAAGAAAATCCAGAAAAAATATTCAAAAAATGAAACCAAGAGATGGGTCTTTGAAATAATAAGTAAAATACATAAACCACTGGTTAGGTTCACAAAAAAAGAGAGAGGAAGGGAGAGAGAGAGAGAGAGAGAGAGAGAGAGAGAGAGAGAGAGGCTATGTTAAAAACTATCAGGAAAAAGAAAGATGAAATTGCAACTGAATGGGGAGACCAAAATGAATTATATGTGAATATTTTGAACATCTCTATAGAAATAAATTGGACAACCTAGACAAAATGAATGCATTCCTAGAATCATACCACCAGCTGCAACTAACACAACAGGAAGTGGCTAACTTACACAAGTTAATTACTAGTTTAGAAATTGAATCGGTCATCAAAAATCTTGCCAAGCATAAAAGCCCAAGCCTAGGGAGTTGGGCAGTAGCGCAACGGGTTAAGTGCATGTGGCACAAAGCACAAGGACCAGCGGAAGGATCCTGGTTCGAGCCCTCGGCTCCCCACCTTCATGGGAGTCGCTTCACAAGAGGTGAGGTAGGTCTGCAGGTGTCTTTCTCTCCCCTTCTCTGTCTTCCCCTCCTCTTTTTCTCTCTGCCCTATCCAACAATGATGACAACAACAATAATTACAACAATAAAACAATAAGGGCAACAAAAGAGAATAAATCAATTAATTAATTTAAAAAAAACAGGCCTACATGGCTTTATTAACAAATTCTGCAAGACTGTCAAAGAACTAACACCTATTCTCCTCAAGCTATTCCAGAAAATTGAAGAATGTCAAACACTTCCAAACATGTTCCTTGAGATAAACATCACTTTGACCCCAAAGTAGGAAGGGATTCTACCAAGAAAGAAAACTATAGACTTATATATCTGATGAACACTGATGCAAAGATCCTGTATAAGATCTTGGCAAATCGAATCCAAGAGAATAATTCTCTATGAGAATAATCCTCCATGACCAAGTGGGATTCTCTCCTGAGAAACAGGGATGGTTCAACAAGCGCAAATCAATGTAATTCATCACATCAACAAAAAGATAAACATCACATAAGAATAGTTGTTGAACACTATGCATAATTTACCCTTTCAACTTTAATTCTTCTTTTGAAATGTGTTTACTGTCTGTGAAAAGAATGCACTGATTGACACATAGGTACAGCTATATTATTTTTTCTGTAAAATTATCCCTATTGTGAGAGTCGGCGGGTTAAGAGCATGTGACACAAAGCTCAAGGACCAGCATAAAGATCCAGATTAGAGCCCCCGGGCCTCACCTGCCGGGGAGTCACTTCACAAGCCGTGAAGCAGGTCTGCAGGTATCTGTCTTTCTCTCCCCCTCTTTGTCTTCCCCTCCTCTCTTGATTTCTCTTTGTCCTGTCCAACAACAATGACACCAATAACCACAGCAATGTTAAACAATGACAACAAAAGGGAAAATAAATAAATATTTTAAAATTTTTTTAAATTCTCCTATTGCAATATCTCATGATATAACTGTTAGATTAATACATTGTTTATTATTAAAAATGTATAAGAGAAAAAAATTGAAGTGAACTAGTAACCAACTAGTGAAAAAATATACACTCTAAAAGTATTGTTTTTCCTTCCTCATGATGTATACATATTGTGAAATTTGAATTTAGCTGATATGTGTGTCTTTTTTCTAATTTAAGAGTAAAATTAAATTTCATGGTTTTATAAACATGGATAAAAGAGGCACACAATAGAACAGAATATTTATGCTTTATTCGTTTATTATGAAGCTTATGAAACTTTTCATTGGGAATCTGTTTGTTTGTGGGAATAGTCAATCCTTAAGAAGGCATTCATTAAAGAATAGGAAAGATATCAAGGGAGGGAATGGGATATGGAGTTCTGGTGGCAGGAATTGTGTGATATTGTACCCCTCTTATCTTATGGTCTTGTCAGTGTTTCCATTTAATAAATAAGAACATTGAAACAAAAATCCTGGGATTGAAAAAAAGCATTTATTCAAAAATATTTTAATAAATAATATTTGTGTAAATAAATAACTCAATAAAAGACAGGTAACCATGAGTGGTAACAGGAATCTTAATATATTTTTACTTTCATTTTGCATTTGCTCTGTGTGTGTGTGATATTGGGTAGATTGAGATGTGAAGCAAAGCAGTTATGATTTTTTCCTTTCATGGTGCTGAGCCTCTGGGAGGGAAGGGCAGACATTACTCAGTCATGCAGGTAACTATAAATTCATTCCACTGACAAGTGATTTAAAGGAAAATAGCAAGAAAGAAGGAAAGGGACCTGTTAATAGGTTTGGAAGCCATCCCTGATGCTCTATTGATTTACCATCTAAACTATGACTAAGCAGTGGAACTCGTTTGTTTGGAACCCATATGTTATGCTCTTACTAACTACTTTGCATTGCTAAAGAAAAGAAGATACCTATCTTAGGAGAAGTCTGTCATAAAATAGAATTTTCAGCACAAGACTAATAACAAATACCTAAAACAAGGGGGGTAGGAATCCACAGATTAATTAGAAAAGAAATTCAGGTTTTGAGAAATCAGAGAGGTACTAGAGACTGAAAAGAAGTAACATAACTTGAAAGATCATTCAAAAAAAAATTCCAATAATCTGAAATCATGTCCTAAAAAGGATACTGAAGGAAGAAAATATGAAGTGTGAGAAAATGGTAGATGATATTCCAAGTAAGCATATCAGTGCCTCAGAGGGAAGGGAAAGAGAAAGGCCTAACCCTGTGTTAGAAGGAATGATGCAATCTTAGGAGAGGAGTCAATGAAGTATTAACTTAATTTTTTCAAGTCTAAGTGATTAGATATAATGAATGTGAGTGCCAAGTATAATGCAAACCCCACCTCATATATATGAGGTTTTTTTAAGGCTAGTCATAAAAGAAAGAAAGAAAGAAAGAAAGAAAGAAAGAAAGAAAGAAAGAAAGAAAGGAAGGAAGGAAGGAAGGAAGGAAGGAAGGAAGGAAGGAAGGAAGGAAGAAAGGAAGAGAAACTATTATTCATTTATTTTGGATAGAGACAGAAGGAGAGACAGAGAAACACCTTCAGCATTGATTTCTCACTTCTCCCCTTACGGGTGGGGGTTGGGGACTTGAACCTGAGTCCTTATGTACTGCAGTGTGTGCACCAACCAGGTGAGCCACCACCCAGCACCCACATACATACATGAGTTTTTCTTTGCTTCCCAAACCAGCCTGTTCATGTAATATTAGATTTGTAAGCACGGCATGATTCTGAAATGTGCATTCTAGCAATTAAAGAAATGACTGGAACAATTTAACAATGTAACAGTGTTGTTAAAAGATTGGATTTCTGCATTGCAACACAATGATACATCTGTGTGCTGCTTCTGAAAGTTCTTTTGATTTAACTTATAGCTTGGAGCAACTTATAGTTGAGATTCTAAACACTTTAGAATGATAAACATAAACTGCTCTAATGATAGTTGATATCCAATCTCTTCCTCAGCCAGCAAGCATTTTTTTTTAAGTAGAGAGGATAATAAATTTTAAATCTGTTATTGTTTAACCATTCTGGATTTTCCAAGAGCAGCCTTAATAGATAACTATTTTAAATTGAACTGACAACATATATGTGTCTTAGGGGGGTAGTGGAAACCTCAGAAAGGTGTCCAATAGGGTGCAACTCTATAAAATTGAGCTGTTGAAAAGCCAGGCTATTTCCCAAATTGAAATTCCAGCCACCCTCCATTATTTTTCTAAAGTCTTAGGGCAATCAGACTTCATAGAGAATTTTAAATGGGATTTCTAAAGCATATTTCTTCAGTAAAAATATTTCTGTATTATAGCACCATCATACAGCATTTCCTTTTCTGGCCTTTACAATTTGGATTTCTTTTTGCTAGGCTACATGATTAGACAGTCTCTCCTTTTCTATCAAGGACATTTAAACAGGACGTCAATTCAGCTTGTTTTGTCTATGGCGCTAACAATGCAAGCGCTTTGTTTTAATGCATTTGATTGTCTTTAGCATCAACATTCCTTCTTGCATTTAAATGTGGTGATGTAAATCAGAGCTAACACTCTTGAGTGCTAGCTGCAGCTTTGACTTAGTTCTGATACTTAGGCACCTCCTCCACAGATTCAGGCACGTTCAAGGACCTTGTTTATCCTAATCACTATTACACCAAGGAAATACACATTGTTATAGCTTCCATGTAAAGCAGTTTCTGCATAGAGGAGATTTAAGATGATTTGTGGTAACAGAAAAATAATCATGCAACTCTGAGCTTCTCAGACACATCATATAGTGGAGTTGTACTCAGCTCTATGTAGAAAATTGAACATCCCATAGGTTGCACATAAAACACAGTTCAAAGGATAGCCTCTACGGCAGAAGTGGGGAATCTTTTTTATGTCAGGGGACATTTGAATTTTTATATAGAGCCATACACTGTCAATTTAAAAATGAGTGCCTACTATTGCTTTGAAAATAACTCTGGTTGCTTTGGCATAACCAGACCCAGCCCTGATCTAGAGCCGCAGATGTTTGGTTTTTGTTTGTTTTTTTTTCTTTCTTTCTTTCTTTCTTTCTTTCTTTCTTTCTTTCTTTCTTTCTTTCTTTTTTTCTTTCTTTCCTTTCTTTCTTTCTTTCTTTCTTTCTCTCCTTTCTCTCTCTCTCTCTTTTTCCTCTCTTTCTTTTTAAAATATGAAATGAAGTTGCTGGTTTGCATTTTGGTTCTGTGTTGCAATGGAAACTGCGTTTCTGAATAGTCAACTTACACATGACACTATGAAATGCTCACATTCTGGAAAGCTCCTGGGAACAGCAGGTGCTCCACTTCCTGCTCATTTGCACTCTGAACTGCCTAGAAGAACAGGGATCTTCCACAGGTACCTAATTCATTCATCTTGTTATTCTCTTTCACTGTTCTCCTAACTCACCTTTTCCCCCCATTCTTTGCTCCCCATCTCCATCCTTAACTCCCACCCACCCCCTTTTATGTAGAGAGTGTAAAACTGGGTGTTTATAAAAAGATTACATAATGCTTTTCCATTATGCTGCTGAGAGAGGTGCTTTGTCAGGCAAGTATTATTATGCAGCTCACAGAACCAGACAATTTTTCAGATAGGAGAGAATTAGAGATAACCCTGTAAAAGTGGCTTCCAAATTATATTTTAGCAGTGAAATCTTCAGGTTTTTTTTTAAGTTCTGCGTGAAGTCATGATACAGAGAAATGATGAAAGTTGAGCTACTCTTTGAAACAAAGGAATAAGGAGCACCCAGAGTCCCTCATCCTCATCCTCTCCCCTGCCTTCAAGAAACCCTGCTCTCCATGGAAACCATTGAAAAACCTTGATCTCATGCTATCCCCTATCTGAAGGACAGAGAGATCAAATGTTTCATCCTAGGTAACATGCCTTTCAAGTTACAAGGGCACAACTACAACTCAGCTTTCTGTTCCTGGGAACTGTAGGTAATCTTGCTCTTATGTTAAGAAAAATGTTAATTCAGTACTGAAGCAACACAGAACAGCCTTGAATGAGAGGTGGAATCATTATATAACTTTAATAACTATTTAGCTACTGTTTACACTGTGCTAGAGAGTGAGCAGTTATTGCAAGTATAAAAAGAAAGATTTATTCCCCTTCAAGAGTCTTAAAAGTCCAGCAGGTAGAAAGATCTAAAATACTACCTAAACATTAACTCTTGAGCATAAAGACAAAATACAGAAAGAAACTTCACTCTCCCCTATAGAGTTCCAGTAAAAACTGAAAAACAAGGTAGCCTTTTAGTTGGAACCTGAATAGGATACCAGCCACAGAAACGACATTTAGGCAGAAGGTCTAGTATATAGAAAGATATCATCTTGTGGGCCTAGACCTCAAATAAATCCCTCTCTCCATTGTTACCGGTCATTCCTATTAGGAACAACACAACAGACCCCTTTGTGGGTCCCCATAGGACCTTGCCCTCAACTTGGATCAAAAATGGTAGAGAATGTTCCATCCTCCAAATTGTTTGAGGAACAATGCTAAGTAAGAAGTAAGTTGCATATTGTAGATTGGTTTTCCAGGAGTTTTCACAGGAAGGGAAAGAAAAATAGAGTCTCTTTATACAATGAAAAAGAAGGTAACATTAGGATTCTCTGGTGAGAGAAACTCGAAGAGATACCAATTAAGTTGGCAAAGTTGAAAATCTAGGAGAAAGATAATGAGACCATAGTCAAAAGGAGCCAAGAGAACATTCTCAAAACTTATAGACAGGACTGTAGCTGCAAATTGAGAAGTTTCTAAATAGTTTAATAAAGTCTGGCTTTTCTTTGAAAATAAACATAAGAAAGTGTGCTTTAGGGCAAGGGAATTATGAGAGTCTCAAAATGCATCACTGAGGGCAGAGCAGGTACGAAGAGGGACACACACACACACACAGGTTGCCTGTTAATATTTAAGACTGGGTTGCTGGAAAAGTCATGATCCATTTTTGCATAGAAAAAACATAGACAAATGCATTGACTTTTCTTATAACTCAATATAACAATTTAGAGTGACATGAATTCCAGTGTAATCCTAGGCAGATGGCCATTGTTAATCTGAGCCCTACGATATGGGAAATGTAATGGCAGTATTGTGAGGTGTAAGAACATCATACCCATGCACAGGGCACTCTGAGCAGAAAGTGGGCACCTTAAAACTTTGAAAGTTATGAAAAGGCTCAGCTCACTTCTTGAAGATTTAATTATCTCCTCTAAATTCTAAACTGCCTTCTAATACTCTTTGGGTAGAGACAAGCCACATTTCTCTTCCCCCAGAAAACAGAAGTGGGGCTTCTGTCCATTGTTACAGAAAGGCAGACACTGCACACCAGCTTTTTAAAAAGACATTTTTATGTATTTGTTATTGGATAAAGTCAGAGAGAAATTGAGAGGAGAGAGGGAGATAGCTGCAGCTTGGCTTCACTACTCATGAAGCTTTCCCCCTGCAGATGGGGAACAGGGGCTTGAACCCAGGTCTTTATACCCTATAATGCTGCACACCAGCTTTTATAGGAAGGAAAGACTCCTCAATCCCAGTGCAGTAGAGATAGAAGCAGTATACCTTATGATCCATCAATTCTACTCCTGGGCATATACCCAGGAGATATATCAACACTGATTTGAAAGGATATATGCACTCCCATGTTCAGAACAGCTTTATTCCCTATATCAAAAACTTGGAAACAACCAAAATGCCCTTTGACAGATGACTGAATAAAAAAGTTATGGGACATATACTCAATGGAGTATTACTCAGCACATAAAAGATTAGATTGTGTCCTTTGGGGATAAAGAGGATAGAACTGGAGATTATGATCAGTGAAGCAAGTAAGAAGGTAAAGGACAACTGAAGAATGATTTCACACATATGCAGAAGATAGAGAATTGAACATATGAATGTGAAAAAAAATGTTGACCTTTATCTAAGACTGTGGGAGAATTATTGAGATTCTGTGGTAGTGGGGACAAGGACCCAGACCTTTGATGACAGGAGTGGGAGTGGTAAGAAAAAAAAAACAATATTGTAAACCATTAACTCCTCAAAATATATAAACATAGATGATGATGATGATAGATAGATAGATAGATAGATAGATAGATAGATAGATAGAAGTTAGATTGATAGGTAGATGGATAGTGGGCGAGTGCAGTATTTGCGAACATAAGATTTAGGGTTTAAAAAAGGGGGGGGCAGTGCCCAGGTCTCTCTCACTCTGCCCTTTACTCAGAAAATAATTATCCAGTTAGAATGAGACAAAGGAAAACCAGAAGGTAGGTTCAGGGGCAAACAGCATGGGGTTACTAGGGTAAGCAGGTCAGCTGGTGTCCTAGGGGTTTTCTATGCATTTTCTCCTAAATCAAAGCTTGTAACAGATCCCATTGTTCAGAAGGAGGAAGGTATGTAGGACCCCGCCTGGGCTGGAGAGTCTGTGAGAGAAGCCCTTTTCATTTGCAAATTCAGGTGGAACACATTAACTGTTTGTGCAAAAGGTCCTGCAAACAGTGTGCTAAGAGTTCTTAACTTTTCTGCTTAGCCCAATGTATCAATCTTAAATCACCTTGAACCTGCAGGGACAGGTCCTGTGAGGTCTCCCATTCAGCGCTAACAATGCACTCCTCCTACCTGTATTGACTTTCCATTGCATTTTCTTTCTTTCTTTCTTTTCTTTTTTAAAAAATTATATTTATTTATTTACTTATTCCCTTTTGTTGCCCTTATTATTTTATTGCTGTAGTTATTATTGTTTTTGTTAATTGATGTTGTCATTGCTGGATAGGCAGAGAGAAATGGAGACAGGAGGGGAAGACAGAGAGGGGGAGAGGTGATAGACACCTGCAGACCTGCTTCACTGCCTGTGAAGCGACTCCCCTGCAGGTGGGAAGCCAGTGGTGGTGTAAGCATGAGCAACAGCAGTGGGAGACCCTGCCTGCAAGGCTGACTGTGTCTACAGAGAGCAGGTGCTTCCCCTTCACTTTGGAAAGACATTACTGTATACCTAATCACCAATAACCTTTAGCTCTATATGGTCAATTAATAACAACAACCTGCCTTTTCAAAGACCAGTACAGATTCAGGAGCTGTTGCCTCATACGGTGTTTCGCCACCAAACATTACTCAGAGATGGGGAGTGGGCTGGGCAGGAGGAATCAAATTAAGTCGTTTCTCTCCTACCCTCTTGCTACCTACTTGGAAATCATTAGTATAAATGATACTTAGGTTGGCAATAGCATGCAATCAAAATAGCCACATCTATCTCAGTGAATATATCCTGGCTTGGGTATTCCATTGACGGCTAATTAACAGTGACACACATTAATGACCCCAGCAGCAGGGTCAACAGAGCATTAGTAGCACCATAATGCAGGCAGAAATGATAAATACTAAAGTCTTTCCTCCAGCCCCAAGAAAGAAGAGAGGGAATGAAAGTCACCAGCCAGCAGACAGCACAAGGATACAGCTCTCCGAAGCAGCAGGCTTCTCAAAATTGAAAGGAGAAAGTGCTATATGAAAACAGGTCCTGGCTTCTTCATCTTTCGGTAATTTTATGTTGAGTTTAAAAGAACTTAACCCGGAACAAAGTAAAGGAGATCAAGCACCATGTGGAGTTGGAAGGACACAGGACAGGGCAAAGCTGGGACCAGACTTTCACTCTGAAACCTTTCCCCCCACTATCTAAGCTGTTTTGTTTTCCTTGGACACAAAGTTAACATTAAAGAACCACAAATGGCTTTATACCACAGCAGAGCCGTGATTTAAGCCATGTCAAGGTAGAATGAGCAGAAAGTCCAGACAGGGGCTTAAACCCCTTCCTTAAAGGAGCCTTTTTTTCTAGTCTTTTACAAAGTCCCAGCTGGATTCTCTGGGGCTCCTGTAAAGGAGCAATTGTGTAATTTGGCCAAGATTACTAACAACTGATCCATCTAGTGCCCTCGGGCATTGTGTGGGTTCAAACTGGCAGCAGGTGCTCATTAAATACGTGTCAACTAAATGAATAAACCCACCCCCAATTGTTATCCACTTAGCCCTGAGTCATCTATCAGATTAGAGTTTGTACCAATTCCTGAGAAACATCCAGAGAGACAGAAAGTCAACTTTATGAAGGAACTGGAGGCAAAAGGCCTGTGGAGTTCAGAGAACAGCTGGGGAGGGAGGAAGATGGGGTTGAGAGGTAATGACGGGGGCACCTTGAAGGACTGGGGCATCTGTCAGGAGAAGAGACACAAGGAGAAAGGGGTAGTAGCCAAGACTGCAGTGTCTGCTTCTGTCCTTTGGGGAGCAGAGAATCCCCAACCCAGACTCCAAAGCTTGATTTTCCAGGGACCCCTCCCCCCGCCAGCCTCCCAGGGAAGCAGACTGTGTTTGTTTGTTATGCGCAGCGTTGCAATACACAAACAGATTGACATAAATTTATGCCAGCCTTTCTTGTTTAAAAACATGAATTATTCAAGAAATATTACAATATTAATTAGAAATCATTAAAATACGAGTGTTGGGGGAGGGAGAAATGAAATGGTGCATTAGCAAAATCGCATTTAGCCCAAACATAAAGTGTGCCAAAGCTGCTTAATCATTGTTTTGATAGTCAAAATACCATAATACCAGCTTCACAGAACAGGGGAAAGGAAAGCTCTTGGAAGCCTCTGCTTCCCATTCTTATTGGTGAAATTAATTATTTATGGAGCTCCAGCAGTGTACTGGGTGCTCCAGAAGACACAAATAAGATGAGGTTTCTGCCCTGAGGGCAGAGGAGCAAAATCAGAGCCACAGAGTTCCGACACACACCCCCAACTGGTGATTAATGATCAAGAGTACCAGGGGCTTTTGCTTTGACTTTTCAGTGTGCTCAGTGTTTGGAGTTTTTAGCCTTTAGAGGAATCACAAAGTGAATGTTGTTACTAAAGAAAACCACAGAAGTAAAGCTAGCAGAAGCCCTAGAAGTGAGAAAAATATATGCCTGGAAGGTCAATGTCACATTTACAAACTGTGGAGGGCAGCAAAAAAAAAAAAAAAAAAAAAGGTATTCATTGAATTGAATGATCTCAGTCTAGAGAATTCACTGGTAGTGGTGATTATTTAATATTTATTATTGGTCCATAAGCCATTATGATTTCTAAAATATTTAACCATTTTTGTATGCTGCTGACATGGTGATCATATTAAAAGGGGCTGGGGGAGGGGGGACTTCCAGAGGTGTGGCTATGAAATACTACTTCACTCTCCCTGATCAACTAGAAAAAGCAATGAAAATCACCTGGAAACTCAACAAAATACAACAAAGTTTTCTTCAAGAACTCACCAAGCCATAGGTGAGTACAGACACATTTGACTTGTTGACAGGAAAGGGGTAAGGATCCCCAAAACTCAAAAAGCCCTACACATGAAGGCTGACTCCCAATTGGGAGTTTCCCAATAGACCACATGCCAGTGGCAGAAAAATACATCTGAATGCTTAACCTATGAACTCGGGCAACTGTGTATTGAATGGCCCACAAGAATCCACTAGTATTTAAAGAAAATATCTTGATGAAATTAAAACCTGGCTAACCTATTAGGCCCCCACAACCAGGTAACAAAATAAATCCCAGCCAATTTCCAGTAGCCTGTCTAAGGATTAATGGCTGAGAAGTGCCACTCCAGGGGCCTTGAGTTAAAGCAACAAGGACTGTTAAAAAAAAAAATCAACTAAAAACATGCCAATTTACAACTGTGACTTATTAAACAACTCACTTAACTAAAAGTAGGTATGGGCAAGTGTGGTCAGGAGTGAATTAGAAGCTTTCAAACTTTAGAAGCTGTGCTAAGTGGCACCAGGCACCATTTTGGTATTTATAAAACAGAGTGCAAGGTTGAAAGAATAAAGGCAGAGAATTTAGGGAGGGCCATACATCTTGATTTTCCTTTGAACACTAAGGAGAAAGAAATTCTCCAAAGCCATTACCACCCCCCTCACACACACTACTGCTCCCCACTCAGATTAGAACAACATCAGGGAGATTTATACTGACATCAAAGACTAAACCAGCCTATGACATAGGAAAAAATCTTCTCTCTTCCAAAAAGATATAAACAGGAAAGTCCAACACCTTAGCCATAGCACCTCCTGCTGGCACAACAACTTAAGGCACACTAAATGCAGAAACTGAGAAATATACTGATAGCAATGACAGAAACCCCAAATAACCAGACAGGCCCAGATCTAGAAAAAAATGACATATGCACCCCTATGTTCATAGCTACATTATTCCTAGTAGCCAAAGAATGTAAGAAGCCTAAGTGTCTATCAACAGATAATTGGTTAAAGAAGTTATGAGATATATAGCAGGATTTCCAAGAGACAGTATTCAAAACTAGGTCTTCCTCCTACACTTGGTTTATTCCCAGTGATGGACCACAGAGCTGACTTTAAGATGCAAAGATGGACACAGCAGGAATGACTAGATCTTTCTATCATACCAAAGTTGACTTGGTCTTGACCAAGCCAAGTGCACCCATGTCCTGGTGTTTCTCCCTCTTGTAGACTGTGGCCTTGATCTGTTGCATGACTTAAAAATAAAAATAAAGTGCCCAGGAAATATGACAACGGGGGCCATATCTTACTCCCATAGTTCAATTTCAGACTCACTTCCAAACATTAAGATAAGGTAGTCAAGGTTCGAAGCTGATACAGGGTTGGCATCTAATCAAGAAACCAACTATGTTTAAAAAGAAATGTTCAGGAGGAAGAACAAATCTAGAAACATAGCAAACAAAGACACAGTGGAAGAAAGCCTCAAAAATACTTTGGGAATATAGGAGGCACAGTATATCAAAGTCTTAAGAACTGTAATACAGTTCTGTAATACAAATACAGAGATGAGTGAATTCTCTAGGACCTGATCCAAGTGGGCTTTTATTTCTTTTCACAACCCTTGTGTATGTTTTGCTTCAGAGTGCTTTTAGTTGTTGAGAGAAACTTCTGACAACCCACATAGGCCCCAGTATGTTCAATAGATATTTGTAGGATGAATGACTCAATGATTTTCATTTTGGTTCAAGTCCATCTAGAGACCAGCAGATGTTCAGGGGATCTAAATTAATGGACTTCCCACTTGACATATATAAATTGACCAATGTTACTAACACAAGTGGAGACAGGGATTGGAACAAATGTAACTATTTATAAAAATCAAAGCTAACTGACACACAGAACCTTAGAAGTTGGATCCTTTTCCAAAGTCATTAGCCAGTCTGAAACCAACTGATTTGTAGTATCACATTGGGGTCCTGGCATTATTGCCTTACGTTGTCATATATTCCTTTGGTTTTGGGCAATTGTTTTTGTATTTACAATGATAAGGAAAAATCTCTCTTAACTTGTTGTCAGTTCAGATACAAATTTGAATTAGCTGACTCTCAAAACACACACACTACATTTACACAAAAGGGGGTGTTAGCACATTAACTTTTTATTATATTTACTTTTTTTCTAAGGAATGTTACTTTTGACTTCTGGGAGTGGAAATAGGAGCTATTTTTAAAACTGCAATAATGGACTGTAATAATAGGCCGGAAAAACAGCCAGCAGAATAAAATAAAGGTATAAATTCATTTGGAAGAAAATACAAGTGTAATGAGATACTTGACCCCACAAACATGACCTCAATAGCTGATCAAATTTATTGTGCTTTCCAAATCATCAGGATGCAATTTAATATAGTAGTAACTGTTAAAATTATAAGTTCAACTGTCACCATCTAAGTGTTCCTGAGTTCATGTTTACAAGCTCTGCATATCTCCATAGAATAAAAACCTCAAATCTATATTTGAAGTGAAGAGCTCACAAAATCCCCTTAGACCAGTTCATTAGCTGAACAAGCAGCTAGATTGAGTTCAAGTTCACACTTCTAAAATCTGCTTTTGTAGCAGAGAAACATAGAAGGCAGAGATCGCAACAATGAGGCTAAATCATAACTCAAATTGCCATGCTCTGGTTATCGACATGGACTAAATCTGCTGTGTGGCACCTCAATCCTCTGGATGTCACATTGGCCAAAAAGAAATCTGGCACCTCTCAAAGGAGGAAATGTTGAGTAGAAAATGCATGCATGCAGGGGGCCAGGCAGTAGTGCAGAGGGTTAAGCACACATGGAACAAACTGCAATGACTGGCATTAAGATCCCTGTTTAAGCCCTGGGCTCCTCACCTGCAGGGAGGTCACTTCAAAAGCGGTGAAGCAGGTCTGCAGGTGTCTATCTTTCTCTCCCCTTCTCTGTCTTCCCCTCCTCTCTCCATTTCTCTCTGTCCAATTCAACAACAACAACATCAGTAACAACAGCAATAATAATAACAACAGCAAGGGCAAGAAAAAGGGAAAAAATAGCCTCCAGGAGCAGTGGATTCATAGTACAGGCACTGAGCCCCAGCAATAACCCTGGAGACAAATAAATAAATAAATATAGAAAATGCATGCATGCAACACACGACACATACACATTTAACACCACATTCTTTATGAGCATGAGATACTAGTCATAGCTGGAAGATAAATTACCATGTATGAGGATCTGGGTTCAAGTCCTTGGTGCCACAAGTCCTGGTGTACCATGCACGCCAGGTATGGTTGTGTCTCTCCTCTCTCCCCATCTCCTCTGTCTCTAAAATTTAAAAAGAAAAAATCTACTGGGAGTGGTAGAATAGCACAGGCACAAAGTCCTGGTATGCCCATCCCAAAAATGGGTAGTATAACTATAGAGGTAACACAGGTTAGGGCTCATACCTTGTAATGTGAATGTGCTGGGTTCAAACCCTGGTGTCATATGGGAATGCTATGGCTCTGGGGAAGCTCCAGTGCTGCGGTGTCTCTCACTCTTTGTCTTGAAAGTCAGTCTAGGGGGCTGGGCGGTGGCACACCAGGTTAAGCACACATATTCTGAAGCACAAGGACCTGCTCAAGGATCCTGGTTTGAACCTCTGACTCCCCACCTAGAGGGTGTCTCTTCACAAGTGGTGAAGCTGGTCTGCAGGTGTCTCTCTGTCTCTTCCCCTCTCTCTCTCCCCCTCCCAATTTCCCTCCATCCTAGTCAACCAAAAATTGAAAAAATGGACATCAGGAGCAGTGGATTTGTAGTGCTGGCACTGAGCCCCAGTGATAACCCTGGAGGCAAGAAGGAAGTAAGGAAGGAAGAAAGGAAGGAAGGAAGGAAGGAAGGAAGGAAGGAAGGAAGGAAGGAAGGAAGGAAGGAAGGGAGGAAGGGAGAAAAGAAAGGGGGAAAGTCAGTCTAGGAGCAGTGAAATTGCTCATGCATGAGAACGTGGCTCCACCAAAATAAATAAGTAATAAAAATGTACTAATTGAGACTATCTACGTGTTCTCCAAAGTAATTCATTAGAATGTCAACTGAGTTCAACGGAAGTGTCTAGGAAAAGGGGAATATCCTCCAAATACCTGAAGTGTCACAGGATCCTATGCAGTGGTCCAGTTTGTTTATTTATTTACTTATTTATTTATTTATATTGCCTCCAGGGTTATTGCTGGGGCACGAATCTACTGCTCCTGGAGGCCATTTTTTTTTTCCATTTTGTTGCCCTTGTTGCTATTGCTGTTGTTATTGGATAGGACAGAGAGAAACCGAGAGAGGAGGAAAGACAGAGTGGGGGAGAGAAAGATAAACACCTGCAGGAACCGAGGGCTCAACTGGTTCCCTAACTCCAGTCCTTGTGCTTTGCACCATGTGTGCTTAATCCTCTGCGTTACAGCCCCGTTCCTGGGCCAACCTATCTGAACCTGAAAATTATTAAAGCCATCACTGTGACATGTCTCTCACATACTGATGATGTCCCCAAGCCTTTGCAAACCTCAGAGCAAAAGCAAGATGGAGGGCTTCTCTCCGCTGGCAGAAGACCTGCCTTGCGCTGCAAACTTCATGCTCCTTACTCAATACCAAACAAGACTCAGGAGCTTCATCTAGTCTCTGACAGAGACTCTTCTAGCATGTAACCCTTGATTTCAGTACATCTTTTGTTTCAAAGAAAACCAAGTGCCAGGAGAATGAGCCCATGAGTGCACTCCATCACTCTTCCCTAGACAGCCTTTACTCTAAGGCAGCATTCTCAACACAAAGACAACCCTCTGTCAAAAGTCTAGGTAGTACCAGTTAGAATCAGTGTGTAGTTTAAAATCAGCTGACATGCCCCCCCCAATAAATAAACAAGTACACTATCTATGTTAAAGCATATCAAATGTATGCAGGATGTATCCATTCTGTAATCACACAGATTCCAGTTATGGGTCTCCTCCCACCCCCACCCCATCAAATATCTTCAGGTATCTCACCCTCACAGATTCTTCCTTCCTTTTGGAAATCTGACATGATGATGTCTGCAACTTGGCCAGAAAGTGGAATATGCTGCACCGGTACTGCAATATAGGGCAGTATTTATTGCAGCACAAAGAAAATAGCCAAAGGTCTGAAAATGAGATCCTCATTCTAGGGTTTCTTTTCAATTACAATTATAGAAAAGAAAGAAAGAAAGAAAGAAAGAAAGAAAGAAAGAAAGAAAGAAAGAAAGAAAGAAAGAACTCAGGGAATCTGCATCTTGCCTACTGCAAAGGTGCCCATAGAATGTGATTGCCACTAATGTTGGCACTGGGTTGAACTTTATCTTTGGGCAAAAGTACAAAGGTTGCAGAGAATGTTAACCCTGTCCTCCTGCACTGGAAAGTGACACCTCCCGAAAATTAAAGTCAAAAAGTCAGAGCAGAGGAGACAAGTAAATATCCCCTTTCCCTGTGGCACCTCCTGCCTAATGGGAATCATAGTTAATGATCTGAATCAAAAGCGAAGTGTTGTTTTATGGAATGCTCACTCTTTGTTAAGCAAAGCTATTTGGGTGAAGGACCATTCTATTGATTTAAAAATTGATTTCTTTCTCCCCCTTTCATATACCTAAAACATGGCTCACAAATCACAGCTCTTTTATTCTCCTGGATGCAACCTAGACTGAATCTCCCCCCAACCTACTCACAGAGGGATGTCTGATGGAGGAAATAGGAACATTTGGACAGAGATTGTTCAAGATTCTATTAAAGGTTTCAAGTGGCTTCCTTTGAACATTTGGTAATTTATATTTCGAGTCCCTTGGTGTAATTATTGTAATTATCATTAATCATCAACTTCCAGGCCCAATCGAAATACAGAACATTGGAAAGGTCAAAGCAATGGAGAATTCTACTATCCTTCACAGAAGATATGAGGCATTAACATTCTGATGCTCCACTTGTGTGACAAAGATTGTAATGAAAACAGAAAATAGCACAAGATTAATGTGTTCTCATGATAAGAATCATCATAAGAAAAAAAGAGAAAGTGGAGCAAACTTAACCCACTCCTGTCACAGAAGCATGGGGAAAAGACGGGCTGAGGCAGGCTAAAAACCGGCAGGTTGGCTAGCTCCCTGTGAAGGTGACCATGTGTCCCTTCTCTTCTGGAGTGACAAAAGATAAGCTAACTCAGAAGCATGGTAGATCATGCTTTGGATTAACTCATTGTACTCCTGGTTATCTGACTCCTTTCCAATACATCTGTTTCTGTGTCAGGGACACTCATAAATCTGTATGACGAGGGCTGACTAGAAATCTACTTGCATGCATATCTAAGCCCATCTCACCCTGCTCCCCCCCAAATCGGCTCATCTCCCATGAGCACTACAGGGTAGTGATGAAACACTGATTCATGGATGTGTACACATCTTTAGTTCAAATCCCAGCCTGGCCTCTTATTGTGTGACCCTGGGCAAGATGCTGTCCTACTCTATGCTTCCATTTTCCTGTCTATAAAATATGCCTAATAGGATCTACTTCTAAGTGTTCAGTCATGGTGCTGTTTTCCTACTGAAATCACATCAATGACTTTCTAGCCCTTCAGTTATAGCTTGGATTTCTTAGTATGAGTTCTTCCACAATGAAGTATCCTCTCTCTCTCTCTCTCTCTCTCTCTCTCTGTTTGTCTGTGTATCTGTCTGTCTGTCTCCCTTGATACCTTTCCATTTCCCATGAACCTGGCAGGGCAAATTTCCTGCTATCTCATCATAGTCCTTAACCTTGCTTTAACATTTCTCTTTGATATCAGTTTCTGAATAATTCCTTATACTTCTTAAATGAGTCAGCACAGACATCATCACCTCTGGCAACTTTTCCCTAAGTATCTTCTCCTTTAGGTAGCATTAAAATTCCCTCTTACATGCTCACAGCACTTGAACTACTCTTCTCTCAATACGTGTGTGTGTGTGTGTGTGTGTGTGTGTGTGTGTGTGTGTGTTTGACAGGACATAGTGAAATTGAGAGAAGAGAGAGACATAGAGCAGAAATACCTGCAGCACTGCTTCTCTGTTTCTGAAGCTTCTCCCTTATACGTGGGAATTGGAGGCTTGAACCTGCATCCTTACATACTGCAGTGTGTGCAGATATACCACTGTCTGGCCCCTCAACATCTATGTTGTATCTATGTGTCCATCCCCCACTAGGCCTTGACTGCCTGAAAAAACCTTTTTTTTCATCCACTGTATAATTGTTACTTAGCCCTGTGCCTAATGCATAGGAGATACCCAATCAATTACCTTCTCATCCATTTTGCTATCATGAGCTGTGGTGAAAAGAGAAATAAAATAAAATTCAAGCACTTCCTTTGTGTTTTGTGTTAGTCATTAAGATGGAAGATAAGTGGGGGAAAACTCCTAAAATTAAAGAGAAAATAATGAGTGTGGATTATCTGTGCCTTTCCTAGATTATTCAGTGTTTCCTTTTTGTTGTTGTTGTTGTTTTGTTTTCCTTTTGTACATTGTCTGCCAATAAGAGATAAAGCAGGGTCTGCTGAAATGCACCAGCAGGCTAGAGATAATTGTGGTAATTTGCTAAAATCTGTCCTCCTTAAAGTGCTCCTATATAGTAGAGAAAGGGAGAAAGAAACATTATGAAACAGCAAATTTTTCGAAGCTAACATTTTCTAGAAGCAGGGGTATCGTGCCACACAACTAGGTTTCTAGAAGTACATTGAGGGAACCAGCAGGGGAAACTGTAAAGAACAATAATTCCACTTGACAGCACAAAGGTATGGAAGCCGAAGGAGTCAATCCCAGTCCCCTGCAGAGGTGTGCTATGTTTGTCTTCTTTCCAGAAGCAAACAACCACCAGGAGAGTGGTAAATGCTACAGCTGATCCCTCTATTTGAAAAGGCCCTCTCTCCACTCCTAATGAGGAAAGATGACAAGTTTCTCAGTAGGAGAAAGATGTCCCTGCTCCACATGAAGGGCATAAGAGCACTCCCTGGGCAGAGAGAACATGGGGGATTTGCTGGTGGCCAATCTCTGGGGCTGTGATTGCTGGGTTGGCTGTTTACAGCTAGCGGCAGTGGTGTTGAAGAAAAAGAAAGCTTAGATAAGAAAAGAAGCAAAGTTTGAATCTGGGAAGACAGTACTGAGGCCCAGAGGGAGAAACAAGGTTGAACATGAGAAATAAAAACATCAGAAGGTGGGAGCGAGTGTGAAATGGGTCAGGTCAGGTAATTTGGAATGAAAATTTGGAATGGAGCCAGTGGACAGACTTTGTGTGTGCGTGTGCGTGTGCGTGTGTGTGGAGGGGGGTAATCTGAGTTCTTAAAGGAGCTTGTCAGGATTAAGCTGCAGGAAGTCTCTTACAGAAGAAGAAAACTATTACTCTTCGCTTCCAGCAACAGTGATCTATGGAACTACAATGGAGGGAAATCAAATCATGAAACTGCAATAGAGAGTAATGTGACCAGAGGAAGGACAGTATTAGAATCTCAGCAGCCCAGAAGCCACCTCAGCACCCACACTTTAACGGCATACATCCTGCATTCATCAGGCGTGCCTGTAGGTTTCTGATAAAGGCCCCTGTGAGACTCCGTCAACCCTCTGTTCAATCCCACCTTAGCTATGATCTGACTTCCCCCACTGCCTAACCCTTCCTAGCTGATAAATCCTTCTGCTAAATCCTCCCTGATTTTTAATCCATTTCCATGAGATGTTGCCTCCCAGGTATTCTCCTTTGGGCAAAGTATTTCATAGCCTCTGTGCAGGGTCCAGGTCCCTGAATAACATAACCTGATCAGGTCCAGGAGTGAGAACTGTTTTCCTAAACATATGCTGACATGTTGGGAAAGATTATCAACAATAAAAATTCTCCAGTCTAACAAGACAAAGCTAATCATAGCTCTAGAAAAAAAAAATAGTTTACACTAGTTAACTACTAAAGAAAGTCAATTAAGGTGGTTTCCTTATTGCCTGCATATACATCTAGTACATAACAGAGAATTTTCTGAAATACATTTCATTTTGTATTTGATACCAAGTCCAATATGGATATAAATTGGCACTTGCAGAGAAAAAAATAATGCAGAATTAATTCTGAAAAAAACTTGAAATCCCCAAAAATGAAAATTAGAGGAATAGGAATTCCATTCATCTGTGATTCCAAAGAGTTTTTACTCAAAGGAAAATGCACATACTAGACATAAGATTTGGAAATGAGTATAGTTATCTTATTAGAGTGGAAATTTCCAGTTTTCCTATTTAAGGCATATTTAAAATAAATATGCAGTAGCCACTGAAAATCTAACATAGAACCATTTATAATGTAAAGTATTATATATGATACCCCACAATAAAGAAAAATGGACATAAAATATCCAATTATTGTACCTTGAAGAATACTTAAAAGGGGTTAAAATCAATGCTGGAAGTTTAATTAATCACAAATAAAACAAAACTGAGGTTATAAGAAAAATATCAGTGAACAGCAGGATGTCACAAAAATTTGGCAATCTGACACTCTAAAAGCATTAGTTAAAACATATGTCCCTTTAATTATAAGTCAGCCACTTAGAAAGAGGTGTTAGTAACTCTCATACAATATGGCCCTAAAGGAGATATTCACCCAACACTTCTGTAGTGGTAATTATTGAATAGAAGGGCTGGCAGGACGGAAGGCATGTACCTGTCTCTGTTGGAAAGCATTGTGGCATCCTAGCCAACCTAGTGCTAACACTAGAGACATACTATTATGAGAAGCTAAGTGCCAGTGAAGATCATTATCCAGGAATCATGTGAAATTAGCACCCAGTACCAGTACTGCAACCAGACTACTTGAGTGAGATACACAGATATTCAAAAACACTGTGTGGGTAGAATATCAAAGCAATTTGGGGCTGAACGGATGAACTAAGATCATAATTATTTGTATATAAGTTACAGAACATGGACTATCTCATCTGAGCTCAGATCACAGCCTTCCCAATTAATAGGTATATGTTATTGGCAACTTAGATATCCTCTTTTTGTTTAACAAATTTATTTGTAAAATAGTAATTGTACGTATTTACTAAGATAATGTGTAGATTAAATCAATTATTTATGTCAAACATATAGAATATTAGGCACATAGTAATTAATATTTCTGCAGTCCTTTTTGTAGAAAGGTTCTAGAGAAATCTACACCTATGTGGACAGCAACCATTTTGGAGATAAAAGTGAACTAGAGAGCATTTGAAAGTTAAACTTCTTAAGGGTCAGGGAGGTAGCATCATGGTTTATTAAATAAAGTCTCTTACCAGCAGTCTCAGGTCTCAGGCTCTATCTCTGACACTACCATAAGCCAGAGTTGAGTAATGCTCTGATGAAAAAGAAGAAGAAAGGAAGGGTGATGAAGAGGAAGAGAAATCAAAGTATATTGGCCTAGGAGGTGACACAGCGGCTAGAGTGTTAGAGCTCCGAACTTTGATCCTGAGCATTGCATGTGCTGGAATGACAAACTACTTCTTTTCATCTGCATATCATTAATAAATATATAGTCTTTGGATTGGCTAGATAGCTCACTTGTATAGTGTACATACTTTGTCATGCACAAACCAGGTTTAAATTTGTCCTTCACAACACTGAAGAAGGTTTCAGTGCTATGGCATTTTTTCCTTAATTTATTTATTGGGGGATTAATGGTTTACAATTGACAGTAAAATACAATAGTTTGTAAATATATAACATTTCCCAGTTTTCCACATAACAATTCAATCCCCACTAGGTCCTCCTCTGCCATTATGATCCAGGAACTGCACCTTCACCCCAACGCATAGTCTTTTACTTTGGTGCAATACACCAACTCCAGTCCAAGCTCTGCTTTGTGTTTTCCCTTCTGTTCTTGTTTTTCAACTTCTGCCTGTGAGTGAGATCATCCCATATCTTCTTTCTCTTTCTGGCTGATCTCACTTAACATGATTCCTTCAAGCTCTATCCAAGATGAGGTAAAGAAGGTGAATTCATCATTTTTAATAGCTGATTTTTTTTAATGTTTCCATAGCTCTGTCTCTATCTGCAAGAAATCGATCCTGGAGCAATGGAGCCCAAGTGACAACAACAACAGAGGCGGGGGTCAAATTAAACCGCTTTCTTTTTTTCAATAATGTTCATCTAAAAGCCATTAGGATAGATCTACTCATATTAGCAGTTAGGGGACAGTAGGGAGAGAGAAATCCGAGCAATACAATAAGTAATGAAAGCAGCAAAAATATATCAAAGACTAAGAAGAGTTAGCCTTCTCACTAACAAGGAAGTAAGCTACAAATAAAGAACAAACAAAATAGACCTTGTGATATAAGATTAGAATTTAGGGCCAGGAGATAGCTCACACAGTAGGGTGTATGCTTGCCATGCACAGGGATGTGGGTTCAAGCCCCAGCACCCAGGGTCTGAGGGAAGCCTTTGTGCTGTGATGCATCTGTCTCTCTGGAATAAAAACGTCAACCCAAAGCTGTGTGCCGAAGCTCTTTCTCTCTCCCCTCTCCCTCTCTATCTTCCCCTCCTTTTTCAATTTCTCTCTGTCCTATCCAATAAAATGAATAAAGTGGCCACCACTAACAGTGGATTCTTAGCGCTACCAAGCGATAACCTTAGAGGAAAAAACAAAACAAAACAAAATAATATATGGGTTGAACCTGAGCGCAAAGGAAGTGAAATGAGAACCAGTTGTGCAGTATTTTCACTTTTTTCTGATAAAAACAAACTGCAGATGCTTAGACAAATTGTGCAATTTCAGTAATTTCAGTGATTATGCTTATGAGTAAAGTGCTCTTACATATGCATTTCAAATGGCCACTGTATAATATAAATGGTAGAATTCATGGTAATTAACTAATATTTAAATGTAGAATGGCATTAGTAGCAAACACAAACTTCTATGACAATTTGAGAGATATGTGAGAAGG
Source organism: Erinaceus europaeus (assembly GCF_950295315.1). NCBI lineage: Eukaryota > Metazoa > Chordata > Mammalia > Eulipotyphla > Erinaceidae > Erinaceus > Erinaceus europaeus. The sequence goes on from NC_080177.1 coordinate 67,203,646, forward strand.
AAAAAATTCTGAATTTAAGTACTTTAATGATTTTTGAAAAAGTCAATTTTTCAGTAGGATCTGAAAAGTAACTAACTATGCCTGTCTATCAACTTTGGATACTCATAAGGAGCTATCAGTTTATTTGCATTAGGTTTCTTTCTTCCTGTGTAACCTCGCCAGCAATACTTTATCTCCCAGCAGACATCTAGAAATAGCCTGATAGTCTGAGATTTGAAATCTAGAGCATTCCAGAAATGAGACTAAACACTGGACATTGCAAATACTCTTCGGGGGCAAGCACTTCAACATGTTGAGCAGCTGTATTTGTTTTTCTTGTTTTATACCTTCACAGGAACAAAGCAAATCCTGATTCCCTAAGAATGAGAAGGAATAAAATGACAAAGAAAAATTCCTATCCATGATAAATAAAATCGATTCTCAATCTGTGCCCAAATTTTCCACCATAATGTCTATGGGTTGAGCAATCATTTGGAATCAGAAGAATGAGTGGCAAACGCTAGAAGAAGAAGAATGAGTCTTGGCAAGCTGTTTAACATTACATCTTTTCTCATGTAAAACTACAGCAAAGGGTCCAAGTAGTGGTACACCTGGTAGATGGCGTGTGTTACAATGTACAAAGACTAGGGTTTAAGACCTCTGTCCCCACCTGTAGTGGGATAGCTTCAAGAGCAGTAGTGCAGTCTCCCTATTCTCCACAGCCCTTCCATTTCAACGGCTCTCTATATCTATCCAAAAATAAATAAATAAAATAAAACTGCAGTTGCAATATCAACTCTCAAGAATCATTCTTGGGATTACATGGAATTGCAAAAGTAGTGCATAGTCATTGCTCAAAAACGTGTGTGTGTACTTAGTTATTGACCAGATTTCAAGCACTGTCTAAATGTGATTTACATTGCAGGGCTATCACCTTTTTGAGCCTACAAGTCATTTATAAAGCAGTGCACTGGATGTAAAATGTCTTGTGAGATGATGCACAAAAAGACCAGAGACTATGCATGAGGCTAATTAGAATGACCATATTCAAAAGAGTTAACAATGTCTCCTGAATTAATGAGTTTCCTTGCCCTTCTTGTCTTTGTCATTTTTCTCAAACTTTAAATCTAAGCATTTTCCTTTGCTCTTAAGAAACCATGGGACCTGAGCAAATTTGACCACACTCAAAATTCAGTTCACTGTAATGTCTTATTTTCCCACCTGATCACATCACCTCAATTGTATGAATTGTAAAATTCATAGGAAAGAAGGGGCTCACCCACTGCTAAAATGATGAACTACTACAGCTGACCATGAGAAGAAGAAACACAGTTGTTTTAAGCTGAGCAAAGTGATTTCTCAGTGGAATAGAACTAAATGATACTGGTTCATAGTTTGCTATCATATATACCTAAAACATGATAGGGGACTGGACAGTGCCATACCTTGTAGAAAGAATACTTTACAATATGCAAAAACCCTGGTTTAAGACTTAGACCCCTACCTGCAGAGAGGGAAGCTCTGTGAGTGGTAAAGTAGGACTATAGGTCTCTCTCTCTCTCTCTCTACCTCTCTCTCTCTCTCTCTGTCTCCCTTCTTCCCTCTCTATTACCTTCTGTTTATATATAAAATAAAGTACAAAAATATATTAAAATATTCCAAGAATCTTTTGTGTATATTTTAGCTATATTATTTTCATTTTACTTTCTATGTGATTTTTATTTGCTCCTATTGGATGTATTTAGAAGACAAACAAAAAGAAAACCCCATGTGTCAGAGTCGCTTCACAAGCAGTGAAGCAGGTCTGCAGGTGTCTGTCTTTCTCTCCCCCTGTCTTCTCCTCCTCTCTCCATTTCTCTCTGTCCTATCCAATAACAACAATATCAATACCACAACAACAATGTTAAACAACAGGGCAACAAAAGGGAAAAAATTCCCCATATTTCAATGTGTTCATAAATTCAAATCTCTACCACCCACAACATCCATAAGTATTACCATCCATAAGTATTATAGACTAATGGTTCTATAATTTTCTAGAGGGCAGAAGAAAGCCACACTAAGTGATATGAGCTTAAAATAGAAGGAGCGAGTCCTCTGAACCTGCCCCATCTCCTCTGAAGTTAAACAGGGTTGGACTAGGATAGTACTTGCATGGAGAGTACAAGTCTTAGCAGGATAGTAGATGATTTACATTTGCCATGTAAATGTAATTTTTTACAGTTATGTGTCAATTATTAATGGTATTAAGAGCCAGACATAGCATGGCTGAAAGAATCATAGCATCTCAGGGCTGGAAGTGATTAAAGTTCCTGCAGTTCAATCACTCATATGATGGTTAATTTAATTCTATGGTCTTCTTCCTCTACCAAGTAGACTCCCAACATGTGCTCGAATATCTTTAGTGATGGCAAAAGGCTAGCTCATTTCATCCTTGAATAATTCCATTAGAGTTTGACTCAATCTAAAGGACAAATCTTGCTATCCCTCTGTAACTTCTATACCTATTCTTTGATAATAGAAAGCAAGGACCATGCTTTTCAGTCTTTGCATCTGATGCTTATATACTGTCCCAAATGACATGTAGCAGGGTTTCATCCAGTGTTTATTGAATAGAACTGATATAAAGACAAAAAAAATCATGGCATCTTGCAGGTCATTTTCTCTTTATGCCTCCCCAAAATTCATTCTAGTCATGAATTTGAAATTTCATGTAATCCATGTGTCTTCCCACCAGATGACATTAGTGTTATTGTTTTATAATTGTATTGTCTCAAGAATTCAATTGAACAGCATGAATTTGTTCTTACAACTACAGAGTACTGTGCACTGACAACTTCATCTTCTGGAGATCACTCTTGAAGTACAACTGGAAGGAATTAGTGAATCCATTAATGCTAAACCAAGATTTGTTGCTACAGAGCCCCGTTTACCTGGATCATATTTGCACAGAATAGTACGTAACCTTCTTAAAGACTAGAATCATCTAGAGACAGTAGGCATTTTTACCATTATACATTACTAGCTGTGTGGCCTTAACAAAGTACTTTCACTTCTCTGAATCTCACTACAAGATAAATAAAATTTCTATTTACGAATTCTCTTCTGAAGGCAATTTGAGAGCCAAGGTGGTAGTGCATCTAGTTGAACTTACAAGTGACAATATGCAAGGACCCTGGGGTTCAAGTCCCAGTCCCCACCTGCAGGGAGAGAGCTATACAATGGTGAAACAGTGACACAAGTGTCTCTCTGTCTCTCTGTCTCTCTCTCAATCTCCCCCTTCCTCTCAATTTCCAGTTATCTCTATCCAACAAATAAATAAAGATACTTTTAAAAAGAGAGAATATATGTTCCTTAAAAAAAAAGACAATTTGAAGGATGGTGGTGACTTTAAGCAAACTAGAAGACTGAAGACGGAACAGGGAAATTGAGGTGGCAATCATTGTATTGGTTAGGTTGTGATCGGCAGATGCAATATTATTTGATATGGGAAAGTGGACCCTATCCAATTGTTCCAGGACTGGGGGAAGTAGAGGCTCTATAGTGGAGATGTGAGGTTCCTGCTGTCTTGGGGTTCAAAAAGACTATCGATAGTTAATGTTATCATCACATTATTTGTTAATTGGGTTAACTTTGAAAAGTCCTTTTGTTAGGGTTTGCTGTACAGTACCCAGTATCTTGTATATAGCTGTGCTATTGGTTGCTTCTGATCTACTTGGTCTAGGCTTTTGAGAGAGTTTGTATATCAATTACACTACATATATTGAGAAAAGATTCAGTTTATATTTTGAAAAACTTCGAGACATGCAATTGATTTCCCCCCTCTCATATTAACTAGTGATGTATATGACTACATTTTACTAGGAGTGTACATAAACACCATTCCCACCACCAAAAGACTATGACCCATCCCTCCCACCCACTCCCACTCCCCACTGGCCCAGGAAGCTGCATGTCTACCCCTCACCACTGGGTTTTTACTTTGGTGCCGTACTTACAATTTGGTCAGGTCCTGCTTTTAGTTTCCCTTTCAGATCTTCTTACTCAACTTCTGTTGATGAGTGGGATCATCCCATACTCATCTTTATCTTTCTGACTTAGCTCACTTAACATAATACCTGCTAGCTCTGTCCAAGATGGGTCAGAGAAGGTGGGTTCATTGTTCTTGATAGCTGCATAGTATTCCATTGTGTATATATACCACAGCTTTCTCAGCCACTCATCTGTTGTTGGGCACCTGGGTTGCTTCCAGGTTTTAGCTATTATGAATTGTGCTGCTATGAACATAGGAGTACACACCTCTTTTTGGTTGGGTGTTATGGAGTCCTTGGGGTATAACCCCAGGAGAGGAATTACTGGATCATATGGAAGGTCCATGTCTAGCCTTCGGAGAGTTTTCCAGACTGCTCTCCACAGAGGCTGTACCAATTTACCTCAACATGCTTCACTTCAGACTGTGTCCAGAGACTACACGTGTGGAATGACAACCCTTCAGCTTCATTACTCGGGTGAGACCTTTCCTTTCATAGTATACTCTAATTCCATCCCAGGTGGTTCACTTTCTAACAAAGTCCCAAAACCTAGATATACACCTGTTTCTGTGAGAGAGAGCATATGTTCACACGTATCCATAAACTACTGCAAAATATATACCTGAAAGCAGAAGTACACTAGAGTTTGCAGTGAGTATCCCCCCTAACACTTCCTCTCCACTATTCCAACCTTTGGGTCCATGATTGCTCAACAATTTGTTTGGCTTTGTATGTTAACTCTCTTTTCAGTCACCAGGTTCCAGATGTCGTCAGCATGCCGGCCAAGCCTCCCTGGACTGAAGACCCCACCAATGTGTCCTGGAGTTCCGCTTCCCCAGAGACCCATCCTACTGGGGAGAGAGGGGCAGACTGGGAGTATGGACAGACCAGTCAACGCCCATGTTCAGCGGGGAAGCAATTACAGAAGCCAGACCTTCTACCTTCTGCAACCCACAATGACCCTGGGTCCATGCTCCCAGAGGGATAGAGAATGGGAAAGCTATCAGGGGAGGGGGTGGGATATGGAGAATGGGTGGTGGGAATTGTGTGGAACTGTACCCCTCCTACCCTATGGTTTTGTTAAGTAATACTTTCTTAAATAAAATAATAAAAAAAAGAACAGGGAAATTTGATTATTTGAGCCATATACGGTATTTAATTTCTGTTTTAGAAGGGTTAAGTTAGAATGCCCATTAGACAATGAAATGATATCAGGTAGGCAGTAGAAAATAGATTCCAGTAGTTCAGAGAAAGGATTTCACTGAAGATAACAATTGTGGAACCTCAAAGCAATCTAGTCTAAAGAATGAGAATGAAGAGATCCTCAGCTCCTCAAATATTGGAAAGAAATAGCAATGAAGAGCAACAAGAAAGCTCAATAAGACTGAGTGGCATCATGAGAGAGTGATATCCTAGAAAGGAATACGGTTTTAATAAAAAGAAATTGATTAGCAATACACTTGCCTGAGCCCTGCTGAGAGGTTGGATCATTTGAGGACGTACACATGAGCTGCAATGCCCAGGTCCTAGAACATCACCTGAAATATTGTAGGTACTAAGTAAGTGGCACATATTACTAGTCTAGAGGTTGATTAAAGTCATTCAGAATGTTCTTTAAATCTTCCAGCTTCAGCAGTTTCACGGAAACATAGTTTTAAAACAGAAGTTAGGACAGACACATCAGAAATAGCTATCAAGTGTCAATACTGATTAGACAACTATCAGCCTTTTAGTACATTTATTAAACTAGGTAGGACATCTTTAATGCTGGTAATATTCTCCACATATTTTTACCTTTCACTCAAAGCAAGAGCATAGATGATATGACCTGTTGTCCTGCAGAAAAATGTGCAGTTTCTAATAAGTTGTCCAATTTTGCAGCCTAAAAAGTCTATTTAGAGAAGAAACTGAATTCATTTGGATATGATTTCTTTTCCCATGGTGAAATATTGATGACTCCTGATAATTTTTTAAATTCTCTATTTAATATCTTTATAACAGCATATTTTTCCAAATCTCCGAGACTAAGAACTGTCTCTTGTGCACTTATGTTTTACTATTGTTTATCTTTTATAAATTGGATATGAAACTTAGTCATTTTTCCTATTTCTCTTATTTGTGAGTTTCTACATTCTAATATCAGAAGTGTATTATCAATTGTCCTTCCCTGTCTCTTTAGTCCCTGTCTAATTAGTAAGTCTACAGTAGCTATGACAGTAATGCTGCCATTGAACTATATGAATGAAACTCACTGACACCAACTTACAGTCAGGTATCATAATCAAATAATTAAATAAGCCAAGCTCAAAGAAAAATTTGTCAGGTATCATAATCAAACTGAGAAAATCCCAAAATAGAGGAAAATATCCTGAAAGTAGTCCAAGAAAAACATGTAATGTACAGGTTAGAAACAACTTCCAATTTCTCATCATAAACCAGGAAGGCTAGGCACATCATCTTCTAAGTGATCGATCGAAATAAGAAAACAACTAGACACAAAGCTATCAACTCAGAAATATATATTTTAGAATTCTGTATTCTAGGGGCCAGGTAGTGGCACACGTGGTTGAGTGCACATGCTACAGTGTACAAGGACCAGGGTTCAAGTCCCTGGTTCCCACCTGTGGTGGAAAGCTTCATAAATGGTGAGGCAGGGCTGTAGGTATCTCTCTGTCTCTCTCCCTTTTTATCTTCTCACTCCCCTCTTGATTTCTCTCCGTCTCTACCTAAATAGACAAAATTTTTAAAATATGTCTATATTCTATCAAATATCCTTTAGGAATTATGGTGAAATAAATGCATTCAGAAATGAAGGGAGGGAACTAAAAATGTGCCAACTTTGAACCTGCTATAAAAGAAATTCTTATGAAATAAAGATACCAGGTAGTATAAAAATAAAGCATGGGTGTTTGTGAGAATGAAGAGCAATGTATACAGTATATATGTGAATAAGTATGAGATCCTAATATTTTCTCTATGTGTGCCTCTTGAAATAATAAAATATGACATTATATTAGGGGGTGGAGATTTTTTTGTTTGTTTTGCCTCCAGGGTTATTGCTGGGGTTTGGTGACTGAACTATGAATCCACTGCTCCTAGCATCCATCTTTTCTCCATTGTTGCTCTTGTTGTTGTTGCTGTTGTTGTTGTTGGATAGGACAGAATGAGAGAGGAGGGGAAGACAGAGAAGGGGAGAGAAAGGTAGACACCTGCAGTCCTGCTTCACCACTTGAGAAGCAACCAGAGGGGTAAAGTTTTAATGTTTATCTGTGTGACAAAGGAAAGTTAATCCAGACATATATACTTATTTTTATTCTTCATGCATGGTTTCACCATGCCTGTGTGATGTCAATAGTTTTGGTGGGCTCTTTTAAATTTAATATATAGAGAGAGAAAATGAGAGACACTATGAAAGAAGGATAAATACCACAGTACCTGCTGTGCATGGTGCTTCCCTGTAGTGCTAGGGGAATCAAAACTGTGTCTTTGTACATGGTAAAGTGCGCACTTTACTAGGTGAACTATTTCCCAAGAACATAGATTGATTTAAGATTTCTAGTCAGGCGGTAGCGCAGCAGGTTAAGCGCACATGGCGGAAAGCGCAAGAACTAGCACAAGGATCCGGGTTCAAGCCCCCCAGCTCCCACCTGTAGGGGAGTCACTTCACAGGCGGTGAAGCAGGTCTGTAGGTTATCTTTCTCTCCCCCTCTCTGTCTTCCCCTCCTCTCTCGATTTCTCTCTGCCCTAACAACGACATCAATAACAACAATAATAACTACAACAATAAAACAACAAGGGCAACAAAAGGGAATAAATAAATATAAAAAAGATTTCTATGACTTAATTGAAGTGCTCAAATATAAATTATAACTAAACCAGAAAACTCAAGAGTAGAAAACTAGGAGTCTGTGCTCACTTCAACAGCACATATACTAAAATTGTAATGAAACAGAGATTAGCATGGCCCCTGCACAAGAATGACGTGCAAATTTGTGAAACGTTCCATTTTTAAAAAAGAAAAAAAAGAAAGAAAAGAAAAGTAGGAGTGTATATAATAATCCTTGAAGCAATGACTAAAACAATATTAAAAGATACAGCAAATAAAATGGTAATGGGTGAATTAAGAGGAGTATGTAAAATGTCCAAGTAACCCAAAAAGAAGAGAAAAGAAAAATATTCAGAAGGAACACAGAGAAAAAAAAACTTAGCAAATGCAGTGAGTTAAAACGTATCAATAACTACTTTGAACGTAATTGATCTAAGAAAAATTGTAACCAAAAAAACAGATTGTCAGACTTGACTCAAATAAAAGATCAACTTAGATGATGTCTAAATCCCCAGTTTAACTATTGTGACACAGTGAAACTAGAAATAGAGAAAAGAATACCAAGGGAGGTGATGGGATATAAAGTTCTGGTGGTGGGAATTGTGTGGAGTTGTACCCCTTTTATCCTCTGTTTTTTGTCAGTGTTTCCTTTTTATAAATAAAAATTTAAAAAAATAAAGTAAACATGCAAAAAAAAAAAAAAAGAAGACAGACATGCCAATAAAGTCAGATTACTAAGAAGAAAAAAAAAGAGAAAGAGAAAAAAAAAAACCTGACTAGGCTGAGCTAATACAAACAGAGATTTCAGACTGAGGAATCTTCTAGGGATAAATATGTTCATTAAATGATGACAAAAGTGTTAAGTCACCAAGAAGACAGAACCAACCGAAATGTATTTGCACCCACTGACAAATAGTTCAAAATAAAGGAACCGAAAATCAATAGAACTAAAGGAACAGTGGATCAGTCCACAGTTAGACTTAGAATCTTGAATATTCTGTTTGCTATAACTGACAGTACAAGTCGATCCATCATCTGCAAAGATAGAGGAGAACTGCAAAACATCCAACAGCTAAAGACAGTGACCTCTGTGGGACACGACCCACAGACAGCAGAGCACACACCCTTCTCAGGTGCACTTCACATGGTCTTGCAGTTGACCACTTTCTGGATCATATTTGCAAGTTAAACAGAACACTTCTTTCCAGACCCACCCTTTTGGTCATGTCTGTCACACATGTCAGACAGAAGCAAGCAGGGCTGCCCAAAAAGTCTGCTCGGAGTTGAATGACTAATTCCAAACGTGTAAAATTCACCTTCATGTTTACTTCTCAACTATCTAAAATAAATAACTACTCCCTAGTGTATCGATCATGCTGGTAGGATTTACTATTCAAAGGGAATAACATCATAACATCATTGCAAAACTGGCCAGCTCCTCATGGGGCGCGAGCGCTTCCACACTATGATCATCATCTCTGGCATTATGCTATTCCACTGCAGAATACTGTGCCCCAGTATGGTTCCGTAGCCCCCATGTCCATTTGGTCGATTCCAAATTATATTCCTCCATGAGGATCATTTCTGGAACCATCCGTTCCACCCCGGTTCCATGGCTGCCAGTTCTTAGCAACATCGCCCCACCAGATATTCGTTGGGATGTGGCATCATCTAAGTTCATTTCCCACGTCTATGCTCGACCGGACCTGCCAATATACGCGGATATCTTCGCCCACCCTGTCCAACGCTTGATGTCTCGTCACCCAATCTGGTCCCCTACACCTACACTGAACTTCTCTGTTCCAGACTCTTGGAAACAGAGTTGGCAGTCAGCTGAGGTCAAGAACAAACACCTCATCACATACCCCTGCAAGCATCAACCCGGCTTTGACCTAGCACATTATGATTGGGCCCTCCTCAATCGCTATGGAACAGGCCATGGCCGGTGCGCCGCTATGTTCCATCGCTGGGGAGCCAGAGACGACCCGAACTGCCCCTGCGGCTCCAGACAGACTATGACCCACATAGTCAACGACTGCCACCTCTTCAGATTCAAAGGAGGTCTCGAAACTTTACATCAGGCTCAACCTGACGCTGTTGACTGGCTACGGAAGAAGGGCAAACGCTAGAAGAAGAAGATTCAAAGGGATGGACTAAAGCCAGAGGAAAAGAGCAAAGCTTCAGAATTAAACAATGCGTCTCTCTTAAGTGAATCACTGCCGATAATTAAAAGCGAGCGTTGCCCACTCCTAAGTTTCTTCTAGTACTTTAAAGTAATGACAGGCCTAGAATTGAGAAACTAACCCTTAATCTGTGTAGCTTTAGATGAGCTTTGTTACATTCATCCAGACCCTGCTTATGGCTCCTTCTAATCTCTTGCACTGATCCTTTCCCATTCAGTACCTCAGGCCACCATTAACACACTCCCCCGTTCCTGATGAATAAGAAAAAGATCTCATAAAATGGTTTATCATCTTCAGTTTCCTGGTGTTTGTCAAATATTCTTGCTTTACAAGTAGTATTCTTGTAGACCTGTGAGTGTGTCTGCATAATTTTTCATCAAGGCAATAATGTAGGATCCTAAATCACAAGCATTCTTTGCAAGTCCCTTAAGTGTAGTGTAATTTGGAACCTGCAATCCATTTCAAATTCAGTAAATTAAAGGGGAAATAGCCAAGCACTAGTGGGAGGAGCAACCTGACTCCCACACCTGCAATTTCAACCAGATGACATAAAGTGCCAAGCCATTATTCTTCCCATTTAGCTTCCTCAGCTTTTGTGTTCAAAACCAAATTCATTCTAAAAGTAATCAAATCAGATAAGGACTGTAGGGAGAGGAGGGGGGTGTGTGGAGGGGTGAGAAATGCTAATGATGCTGCCAGAAGAAATGGTTGGAAGGTTCTGGTGTCTTAACATCCAGGTTATTTTATGAAGCATCTTTTAAAATGATTTTTCCAGGTTAGTTTAATTGGAGTATCAGAAATCCTTTCATCTGTTTTGACAATTGAAATGACGATGAGCAGCCTGTACAGTGTTTATACTTCGAGCTGTGGGAACATCCATATTGATGCTCCAGCTCCTGAGAATTTAAAAGGACAGGAGCAGCTAAAGGCTGATTAGCCATGGAGAACATTAGTTTCGATACTCTTCATACAGCACCAGACATTACGTCAAGCATGACAAGCCACTCTAGCATAAAAGTATTAGCGGCTTCCAAGTCTCGGGCTTACCCTTAAGTTATTTCATTAAAATACAAAACCGTATTGACCTAATTTCCTGACAGGTTTTGAAGAGAGCAAAGATTCCTCCATCTCTTACAGTACCTCCCCTTTCTCCCTACCCATCCCACCATAACTCTGGGGAGTTGGCCAGTTTTGAGTCATTGGAAACACTGGTCCTTTTTTGTTGTTTGTTGTTCATTTAAATCAAGGTACAAGCTCTGGCTTTAAATGCTCTCTTACCTCATCTCCACACATGTTTGCTGAGACTCTTCATTGGCATGAGAACTTCTTTCAATAGCAGTAACTCTTAATGTCCTTGGGGGGAAGAAAGCTACTCAGCATTCAGTGGAGGAGCCTGAACTGCCTGGATCTGTCTCATTATGTAGGCCATATGCAATAAGCCACAGTACCTAACAGCTGCTGGTGGTAGGATTAAGGGGAAAATATTTAATTTGATGCAGGCACACGTGTGCGTGATTTCAGCTGTAGCTCCTACTTGCTCCCTGGGGTGTGTATTAGATATATGGTATAACGCAGAAATCATTTGATTGTGTCAACACAATGTTAGGATGTTTGTTTAATGTAAAAATTAGTGGGGTTTTTTTTTGTGGTATGAATTGATTAGTTGACAGGCTAGTCGGCTGTCACAGAGGCTAGTGGATACAAAGAAAAAAATTGGCTTGGTTAATCTGAGCAAAGGGGAACAAGTCCTTTGAGATGAGGGGAAATACAGGCAATGTAAATTTGGATTAGTCTTTGTGTTCTGTAAATCAATAAAACGACGAGGAAGAGTGAAGAACAGCCTAGATCATCTATCAAACTGTTTTTTTTTGTATTGTGTTTCTATTTCTATCCAGAGTAAACACGTGCCTTCATTTTCCAGGGAATAAAAGCATTTGACAAAGGAATAAAAATGGACTGGAGTGCACTGTAGATGCGGTGCCAGTGACTAAAAGTCGGGTGGGGGAAGGTGGTGAGTAACGATGAGAATCAAAAAGGCTGCTTCCTGCAATCTCGAAGCGAGATCATTCCAAAATTCTCAGGTGACAGGTGTGAAAGTGAAGATAGATTTTATGTATCTACTGCAATGAAGACTGTACCTTATGCAGAATACTAATCAGGGCTTCTTGCTTTCTTCTTCATCATCTTTTTTTTTTTTAAGGCAACCGCATTGTCTTAAGCTTTAAAAGAACATGAAGTGCATGCATGCACACACACAAAAGAAATCAGTTAAGGAGGCTAATATTGCCACCAAGATGTCTCCCACCAATCACTTTGAATCAGAGAAGAAATAACAAACCTGCTAAAACGAGAAAACACTGATCACGGATTTTGCGGCCCAGTGAGAAGCCCTGCTCTGTTAAGAACGACCCCCTTATGCTCTTTGTCCCCTTTAAACGCATTTTCCCCCATGACTTAAATTGAAGGACTCCTTTGATGAGTGTTGACAGTCTGCATTGTCCTTGTGTTTTACTTTTCAGTACCTATGGAATCTCATTCTGAGACTGCCTGCCCCAAGCCCAAAACACATGGAGAGATACTGCAGGGAAAGGGGCAGTGAGAGAAGTCGCAGGTTTCAGAGCGGATGAGCAGTATGTTATATCGCAGCAGTTGAGGCGAACTGGGCAGAGAGGTACAAATCTTCCCTTCCGAGTGTTTGAAAGATGGGGGGTGTCTTTGTGGCATTATCTTCCCAGGTGCCCCAGATGGCACAGTGTACTTCTAATGGAAAACCATTCATCTGGCCCTGGGACCATACGTGATGTACATCACGGTGGTTCATGGAGGAAATGAGCTCAGACAGCTTAAACAGAAGGTGCAGGGCACGTGGTTGTGAAGGCATAATGGAAGAGAGACACAAAAGGACAGCGAATGAGTCTGAGACTGAGAAGGGGAGAAGAAGGCTGTTATTTCTATGTAATTCCCCAAGATCCACTCCTGCTTAGGTTGGCAGTGAGAAAAAGAAAAAAAAAGAAGAAGAAGAAGAAGAAGAAGAAGAAAGAAAAAAAAAACAATTCAATTTGAAGGTGGTTCAGGGTAAATGAACCAGGGAATTGAGCCGCTGGAATCTAATTAGGGACCCCCGAAATTACTACTACCTGCCCAGCAGAAAAGTCAAATGGCTACACCAGCCAAAAGAGTTAAGGGAAGTTGGCAGAACAAGCAGTCCAGGAGGAGAAGGTTTGCAAACCTTCCAGATTCTATCTCTAAAACTCTTAGAAATGATTGTTTTTTAAGGCTAACTCCATTGACACAGAGCACTGGAAAGCAGAAAATATGGATGGGCTGGAGGTTTGAAAAGCCAGTTCTGTCTCCACTGCTTCTGGAAAAAAAAAAAGCCAGTCCCTGATATTTCCATTTTCTTTCCTACAGGGAAGCTTCCTGAAAGTATGGGTAAATTGCTCACTGCATTGAGAAAGCAAATGACCTAGCCTGGTGGAGGGGGGGGGGATAAATGCAGTTGGGTGCAATGACAGGAGGGAGGGAGAAGTAAAGGCTGCAAGATTGGCCCCGCTGAGCTCACCCTTATTCACTGGCATCTCTGCAATAATTGTTCCAGTTTTTTTTTTTTTAACTGCTTGCCCACATTGGAACCTGATTTATTCCTGAGGAGAAAAACAATAAGATGTTTGAAACATGGTCTGGCAAAGAAAAAAACAAAACAAAACTGGACCTGGAACCACTTTATCCAAAGAGTCTTGACCGGGAAATATGGGAACCTATTTTAAGGTTCATTTGTAGAATGAGGAACTGTGTCAATCAATCAATCAATCTATCAATCAATCAGATCTATCACATCATCAAATTTGAAGCTTTGAGGTTAGCACTTTTTGTAGTGTTTTCTCAATTAACTATAGATCCACTTTGCCACAAAATAAATGGAATTAACCCTCAGAACAATGAAAGGCCCAGCAGCTGCTGTCACCTCTGAAATTCATTTCTATCTTGAAACTTCCTTCAAACCTTTATTCACATACAACAAATCAAAATCTACATAAAAGGCAAATTGTACTTTTATTTACTGTATGATTATCACCACTGCAACAACTGATTTCTCCCCAAAGCCTTGTAATAGCTAAGTTGCTTAGATTTCATGCAGATCCCTGAGGGAAGAAGCAAGCCAATAAATCCAAAGGAAGTAAATAAAATGGAATATGTTGCCCTTTTCTTCTTAGCGAAGGAGGTAAGATTTATGTCTCATGATGTCAATTAAATGAGCAACTACAGTGTCCCCCTGCCCAGCCCACATACTGAATAAAGGAGTCTCTCACATTGGTCAAGGCACAGAAACCAAAGGAATAGAAGATGTTGGTAAACTAAATCCAAACAGAACAAAAAAGTAGTTAATCATGGTCTATGTGAATAGGAAAAAAAAAATCACCTTTAAGTAGAAAAAAATTTTTTGGTTGTTTTTCCAGGAAAAGTATGATTCATCCTCCCCAAACAGATAAGAGTGTTCCCAGCTATGACCATGGAATGTGAACTCAGACCTACAGGGATTCTGAGGTTATACAGGCTCCTGTGCTGAATACAGGCCCCAGATAAGATTGATGCATTTCCAATAAATGATATTTATATAATTTTCCCATATTTTGGAGCTACTCTCTTCCTCGATCCAGCTTTCTAATTCTATGTCCAACTCTGACACCATCTCCCCAGACAATACCTTTAGATTAGGGGAGCCAGGTAGTGGTATGTGGTTAAGCACACATGTTACAACCCCTTCGGCCCAGTATATTAGCTATTGAGAGAAGGCAAAAATTAATAAAGTCATGGGCCCCTTAGAATATACCTGGGGCCAGGTGGTGGCGCACCTGGTTAAGTGCACATACTACAGTGCACAAGGACCTGGGTTCAAGTCCTTGGTCCCCACCTGCAGAGGGAAAGCTTCATGAGTAGTGAAGCAGTGCTGTGGTGTCTCTTTGCCTCTCTCCCTCTCTTTCTCAATGTCTCTCTGTCTCTATCCAATAATAAATAAGTAAATAAATAAATTTAAAAATAAAAATATACACCTAAAATAGACTTCCAAGCTTTTTCCAAAGTGGAGACTCCCCAAATCTTATCTGCTTTATTCTTAGCTTTAGGTCCCTGATTATTAAGCAGTTTGTTCTGCTTTATATCTTAATGTTTTTCAGCCACCAAATTGCAGATGCTACCGTGACACCAACCTGGCTTCCCTTGGCAGACCTCAGGAATGTGTCCTGGAACCCCACCTCTCCAGAGCTCTGCTCCAATAGGGAAAAACAGAAACAGGCTGGGAATATGGATCCACCTGTCAATGCCCACGTCCAGCAGAGCAGCAATTACAGAAGCCAGACCTTCCACCTTCTGCACCCCATAATGACCCTGGGTCCATACTCCCTGAGGGATGGAAAATAGGAAAGTTTCCAATGGAAGGGGTGGGATAAGCAACTCTGATGGTGGGAATTGTATCCTCTAATCCAACGGACTTATAGATCATTATTAAATTATTAATAAAAAAAGAATGTTTGAAGAGTATCCATTCTTGAGATGAATATTTGAGTGTTAGTCATGTAAAATATCTTGTGCTGACACCTAGGAAGGAGACAATATGACTTTCTTTATATTTATAAAGGTATGGTTCACTTGTTTTTCCCCACTTGATGTAAACTTACTGCAAGGGAGGCCCACCATAATGGCTTAATCAAACTTCAAGGATCTGGAAGGTGGTAACCAACAGGCACTATTGTTCTTTAGTGTAATGGCAAATAATTCAGTCTTTCCCTACATTTAACTCTTGCAGTTGCTAGGGTCACTCATTTACATGTCACCAACAGCTTAAGTGAAAAAGGCAAGATTTCATGAGCAGGACAGTAGCGAGTGCAGAGCTCAGGAGCACAATCCACATCAAACTCTCCTGGGTCAGAACTGAAAGACCAGCCCAAAGATGCTCTTTGAACTTTCCTTCTGATTTGCAGGTTTATGTCATTATTAATGTGGACAGATTTTTTTTTAAGTTCAAAGCCTTTCTTACACTGATTCCAGCAATATGCTAGCAGCTTCTCAGGACTAAGGCAAATCTCATATTTCTTCTGTCAACATAATCTTTAATCTACTCTACTCCTATCTCCAAGATCCTCTGAAATGATAGAAAGCAACAGATACATCTAGGTCTATCTACACAGATCTCAGTGTTTTGTTTTATTTTATTTTATTTTGTAATATGCAAGTCACAGGGATCAGCAAAATAACTCCCTTGGATAGTGTACTGCCTGGTCATGGGCAAGGCCTAGGTTTGACCCTAACCCCAACAGCTCTGAAGAAACCTTCAGTCTCTTTTACTCTTTCTCTGCTTCCTCTATTAAAAAAAAAAAATACAAGTCACAGGACACTGAATTTATTCATGTGCACAGACAACTGATTGTATCAACTTGCCCAAGACTGTTGGTGAGAAAGGGATTGCTCACTTTAAAATGGTCATTGAACCCAATTAGCTTAATAATTTGACTTTAAGCAGCATGATTCAGTTATTTAAATCATGAAGCTACCAGATTGGACTGAGCATTCGCAGATTGATTTTTTTTTCTCTGTGGTTAACTTTTTAATGATGGCATAAATAACAAATTTGAGTCCAAAAAAGGGGGGGATAAAGAGATGATTTTTTAGACTCCTCTTTGTGTGCCAGGATGACCAAAGGTTACCGAGGAGTATGGCCAATTGAAATATTGCATTGTAGGAAAAGTCAGGATGGATTTTTACAAAGAAAAATCTTCTATGACTTTTCCGACAACCCAAATGTATTAAGCATGTCTAAATTAAAGATACTATATTAAAAACCAAAGATGCGCAGACATGACTCAGATTTGGTTCCTGGCCTCAAAGTCTCTATCTCAAACAAAAACCAAGTATGCAAACAGGCATTCATATTTAAAAAAGCACCGCAATGTGCTAAATAAAGTTGCAGTAAATAATGAAAGTGATTAATTTTGTGAGGATAAAGGTCAGAAAAGATTTTAGCTGGGCATTTGGAAGTAAGAAACACAATTAGTGGCAATAAAGAAGAAATACCTTCAGGGCCTAGCCAGGTAACAGAAATATGAGAAGCACTAGAGGGTGAAGACCTGAGGCAAACTGTACCAAACTGTGTGTCCTGGAAAAGGATTTCCAACTCAAAATTACAACTAATTCTTGGCAATCAGCTGTGGGTCTCATTTAGTCTTGGTCTCATGTACTTCATTTAATTAGGAGCAGAACGATGAAGAACGAACCGATGATAAAGAGGCAGAACCTGAGAGTGTTGAGGCTTTGTCTGTGCCTGGGCCTTCATCCTTTCTGCCTTAATCTGCTCTACATCTCAATCTTTTAACCTCTGGGATTTAGATCAAAAGTGTTTTGAAAAACCCATCTTCCTTCAGTGGGACATGTCATTCTAGTTTCTTTACTATTGCTTCTGGTCTTAACCATCCAATATCCCAGACAGAGCCAGCAAGAGAATTCCTCTGGAGGGACACCTGCTTTGCCATGAGTACATCCGAGGTTCAAGCCTGGCCCCCTGTCACACTGGGGGAAGCACTGATGCTGGGATCTCTCTCTCATTCTCTCTCTCTCTCTCTCTCTCTCTCTCTCCCTCTTTCCTTTTATCCTTATTTCTCTCTCTGTCTCTATCTGAAAATGTTATCTCTGCTACTGACAACAATAAAAAAGAATTTCTACTGGATTCTTTTTTAAAAAAATTTTATTTACAAAATGGAAACACTGAGAAGACCAGAGTATAATAGGGGTAGAACTCCACACAATTTCCATCACCAGAACTCCATATCCCATCCCATCCCCTGACAGCTTTCCTATTCTTTATCCCTCTAGGTGTATGGACCCAGGGTCATTATGGAGTGCAGAAGGTGGAAGGTCTGGCTTCTGTAATTGCTTCCACTGAACATGGGTGTTGAAAGGTTGATCCATACTCCCAGCCTGTCTCTTACCCTAGTGGGGCAGGGTTGTAGGGAAGCAGGTTGTAAGGAAGCAGGACATATTGGTGGGGTCGTCTACCCAGGAAAGTCTGGCTGGCATCATGGTAGCATCTCAAACCTGGTAGCTGAAAAAAGAGTTAATATATAAAGCTGAACAAATTTCTGATTAATCATGAGACTAAAGGCTGGAATATTGCAGATGAAGATTTGGGTTTTCCATTTTGGAAATAGTTGGTAGGTCTATTTTAGGTACTTTTCAAAGGGATCTGAAGATTAAGAAACTGGATTCTTAATACTCAGATCCCTAGGTTTGTAATTAGCGAGTTTGTAATCCTCAGATCCTTAGCCAGGTTTGTAATCCTCAGATCCCTATATTTGTAATTAGCCAGTCATCCAGTCCAGGTAACAGTTACACAGACACTTCAGAGTCAGAATTCTGCCTTTCTCCCTTTTTCCATCTCCCCTTTGCCAGAGGTTTGTCCTTGGCTCAATCTCATGACAGCTGCTGACAGACTGATGTCACTGCTTATAAACTTCTCTTTCTCACTCACTCTCAGATTATCAACACGGTATACTACCACACATGCAGGAGTTCATATCCTTGTTGCCTCCTGTGGTCAATCACCAACACTACCTCAACTGTTTGTCATGTATGTGAGTGACAGAGTCCTGTCCACCAGACTCAACCTGCACAAGTTCTAGCAAAAGTCTCTCTGGCAGAGTCAGTCCATGATTGCCAGTGACTTCCGGTTCCGCTTCAGCCCTTCTTTCTTTTGATTCTGCTTTTCTTGTTCACTGAGTCAGTCTAAAGTATTCTCTGAGGGCTGATAAATCTTGATACGTTTAAAGCATCATGTTTTTCATAACTACACATTGTACCTTGTCATGTGCCAGGCCCTAGTATAGACACTGAAAAATAAAACAGGTGCAAATCCCTGTTTCAGGGGTCCTGAGTAGTAGCGCACCTGGTTGAGTGCATGTGTTACAATGCACAAGGACCCAGGTTTGAACCCCCAACCCCCACCTGCGGGGGCGGGGAGGAGCTTCATGAGTGGTGAAGCAGGATTGCAGGTGTCTCTATCTCTCTCCTTCTCTATCTTCCCTTTCCTTCTGAATTCCTGATTGTCTCTATCTGGTAAATAAATAAAGATAATAGAGAAAAAAATTCCTGCTTTGGTATAACTGACATTAGGGTTGAGGTCTAAAGAAGACACATCAGGTACATGGCAAAATTCCTGAAGTGGCAACATTTCAGGATCAATTTCTCCAAATCTATGACAGCAGACTCCCTCCCCTCATTCTAAAAGACCAGAACAGTAAAGCATCAGAGAGGACATTCTCACTCAGTAATGGTTACGTTTTTGGGTTTTTTTTTTGTACTAAAGAATTATTCAGTTCTGACTTATGATGGTGCAGGGAAGTAAAGCTGGGAACACAGCGCTCCTGGCATGAAAGCTTTGTGTGTGTGTGTGTGTGTGTGTGTGTGCTTATTTTGTATGATAATGATGATATCTCCCCAGTTAAGCTGAACAGTGTCTACTGTTGATTATGATGAATACCATAGAAGCCCATCTGAAAAGAGTTTAAAGCCATGCCAACCCTACCTTACAGCAAGGCCATCACATAGTACTATGTCAATATCTCTGGACTACAGCAAAACCACCAAACACAGAACTAGGGAACTAGGCCAGTCCAAGAACATTAACTCAGCTGTATCATCCAATTTGGCTTTGGGAGGAGAAAAAGGAGGCCTGCAAAGAAAGCCCCATAAAAGACCCTGTCTGGAGGTTAGGTGGTGGCACACTTGGTTGAATGCATATGTTACCATGCTCCAGGACCCAGGTGCCCACCTGCAGGGGGGAAGATTCACAAGTGGTAAAGCAGTGATTCAAGTATCTATCTAACTATTTCTCCCCATCTCTATCTCTCCTCTTCCATCTCATTTTTCCTCTCTCTATCCAAAATATGAATAAAGAAAATATTATAAATAAATGAAAATCTTTAAAATGTTTTCCTTGTCTGAAGGAGCTCAAAACATCAAATGGAAAAAGGAGAGCCTATGTTATAAGTAGAATTGGGAAAATTAAGTTGAAATATGCAGAAGAATGAAGTTGGACCATCAAGTTTCATTATATACAAAAATTAATTCCAAATGTATCAAAGGCTTAGAAGTCAAACTAGGAACTATCAAATACTTAGAGGAAAACATAGGCAGAAATTTCTTCCATATAAGACTTTGCAAAATTTTCACCAATTCAATTGCAAGGGAGGAAAAAAAAAAAAGATCAATGGAACATCAAACTGAAAAGCTTCTGCAAGGCAAAGGGAAATGCTACCAAAAAGAGACATCCCATGGAGTGGGAGAAAAATCTTTTTTGTGTATGTAAAACTTCAAAGAACTGATAACCAAAATTGACAATGACCTTACCAAACTCAACAGAAAAAAAGACAAATAACCCCACTGAAAAATGGAGGAGATAATATGGACAGAATCTTCTCCAAAGAAGAGGGCCAAGGGCTGGGTGGTGGTGCACCTGGGTAAGCACACACATCACAGTGAGCAAGGACCTGGTTTAAGACTCTGGACCCCACCTGCAGGGAAGGCCAGTGCTGAAGTGGTGCTGCAGGCATCTCTTTGTCTCTGTCTCACTCTGTCTTCCCTCTTCCCTCTTGATTTCTGTCTCCATTCAATAAGGAAATAAGTAAATTCATAAAGAATAAGTAAAATTTCATTTAAAAAATAAAAAAATACATCCAAAGGGTCAAAAGACATGAGAAAATGCTCAAAGTCATTGATGATCAGGGAAATGCAAATAAAGGATACAGGGAGGACACAACTAGGAAAAAAATAGCAGTAGAGAAAATAAGCTAATATCAGGCTATGAAAAATCCTGAGTGTTATGCTAAGTTGGAATCTTTCCAGGAGTCAGTGAAGAATCACAAATAAGTAACCACAAAGAGTGACATGGGGAAAATCCTTTAACATTTCAGAGTAGCAAAAGAAGATCAGGGGTTTCCAAATGTTTTTATGCCATCACATTCATGAAAATAGGAGACAAGAGATAGGGCAGTGGTCCACTTGGCTGAACCCATGTTGCAATGCACAGGAACCCAAGCTCAAGACCCCAGTCTCCACTTTCCAAGGGAAAGCTTACTGAGTGGCGAAGCAGTGCTGCAGGTACGTGTTTCTCTTTGTCTCTGTTTCTCCCTCCCCTCCAATAAATTAGTAAATAAATAATTAATTAAAAGTATTAGGAAAGAAAAGTATAGGCATACACCAGTATTTGTCATAGCTTTATGATTTATTTTTGCTTTATCCATTTGTTTTAGTATACTTGCTCTATTGGCTATTACTGGTCCCACAGCAATGGGTGCCCAAAAGGTTGCTTTTTTTTTTTCCTCCAGGGTAATTGGTGGGGCACAGTACTCAAAACTACAAATCCACTGCTCCTGGCAGACATTTTTCCGTTTTATTGGATAGGACAGAGAGAAAATGGGAGAAGAGGGGAGAGAGAAAGACAAACACCTTCAGACCTGCTTCATTGCTTCTGAAGCATTCCCCCTGCAGGTGGGGAGTGAGAGCTCGAACCTGGATACTTGCTGCAGGTCCTTGTGCTTTGTATTATGTGCACTTAACCGAGTGTGCCACTACCAGCACTCCCCTGCAGAGTTTTCAATATGAGAAAAGTTAACTTAAGCACGTTTTTAAGATATCTCATATTTTAAAACTTTTTGCATTCACTTAAAATGAGTATTAACAATAATTTAATGAAATATGGCTATTTTATTAATGTGAAAATATTAGTTTACCAATTTGAAAGACAGTGATTCTAGGTCTCAAAATTCACCATTTGAAAACTTAGTTGCAGTGGCTCCGATAGCTGAAAAAGACCTCAAAAAGGGGGGGAGGGGACATCACACATGGAGACAAGACAGAAGCCATCTTTTTGTCTAAGATCACTGAATCCTCGCATTCAGTTTTCAGTCCCTACCACCAATTTCCTATGTGCGAAATTTATCTTATACATTTTCATCTTCCCTGATGTCATTCAATTGTACTTGAAAATATTTTGAATGCTTTTAATCAGACACACAGAAACATATTTTTTTTTCACTAGAAAACTTTAAAACCAACTATAAGGGTTTTTTTTTTTACATAAAACAACAGACATTCCATTTTGCTTGTAATTTTATGAATCAGGAAATTAAGGAGCATTCTAGTGTGCATTTTTAAAAATATATTTATTTATTTATTCCCTTTGGTTGCCCTTATTATTTTATTGTTGTAGTTATTCTTGTTGTTGTTTTTGGATAGGACAGAGAGAAATGGAGAGAGAAGGGATAGACAAAGAGGGGGAGAGAAAGATACCTGCAAAACTGCTTCACCACCTGTGAAGCAAATCTCCTGCAGGTGGGCAGCCATGGGCTCAAACCAGGATCCTTACACCAGTCCTTGAGCTTTGCACCATGTGCACTTAACCCACTGTGCTACCACCCGACTCCCCTAGTGTGCAGATTTATCTTGAGATATCTCCAGTGGTTGCAGCCAAGATGTTGGCTGGATCACCTGAAGGAGTGACTGGAACAGATGAACAAGATCTTGGCTGACCACAAGGCTGATAGCTGATGCCACCAGTTGGTTGGAGCTCACTTATGTTTTCGTCTGTTATGTTTCTTGTTTGTTTTCATATATGGCTCTCTTTCATGCTGTCCAAGAACTGTTATACACCTTATATGCTGACTTCCCAAAGTGAGTCTCCTAAGTGAACAAAAAAGAAGTTGTAGCACCTTTTATGATCCAGGCTTTTAGTTGTATGTCATCACTTCTTGAACTCTTGGGAGGAGGGTATTCACAATTCCGTTCAGATTCAAAGCCATAGAGTCCACTGCTTCATAGGAAAGAATGCTGAAGAATTTGGGGCAATAAGTTAAAGTCATCACAATCATATTAATAATTTAGTCAACTTATCCTTTATAAGACTTTTAATTTAGTTTGGGTTGACAAGTCATATTTAAAAAATTTATTAAGATTGCAAACATATATAAAAACAGTGATATAATGAATTCCTATGTTCCAATGATCATGCTACAAAAGTTAATTCATAGTCAGCTTTTTAAAAAAATTTTTATTTATAAAAAAGAAACATTGACAAAACCATAGGATAAGAGGGGTACAACTCCACACAGTTGCCACCATCAGAACTCCATATCCCATCCCCTCCCCTCATAGCTTTCTCATTCTTTATCCCTCTGGAGGTATGGACCCAAGGTCATTGTGAGATGCAGAAGGTGGAAGGTCTGGCTTCTGTAATTGCTTCCCTGCTGAACAGGGAAGCAATTGACAGGTTGATCCATACTCCCAGCCTGTCTCTCTCTTTTCCTAGTGGGGTGGGGTTCTGGGGAATCAGAGCTCCAGGACACATTGGTGGGGTTATCTGTCCAGGGAAGCCTGGTTGGCATCTGGAACCTGGTGGCTGAAAAGAGAGTTAACATATAAAGCCAAACAAATTGTTGACCAATCATGAACCTAAAGGCTGGAATAGTACAGATGAAGAGTTGAGGGGTCTCTGTTTTGTTGATAGCTACTTGGTCTATTTTAGTTATATTCCAAAGGGCCCATGACTACACTAGTTTTTTTTTTCCCTTGAGCCTGAAATCTGATATGCAGGTGCACCCAAGTTATTGCCTAGGGAGATGGTGTCATGGCTGGAAAAAGGACCAGAAAGCTGGATCAGAGAAGAGAGTAGCTCCCAAATATGGGAAAGGTGTATAAATATTGTTGATTGTAAACCTCATCGATTTGATCTGATCTGGGGCCCATATTCAGCTTTTCTTTATACAGTTAAGATAGTGAGTGGGTTACAGCAGCTCTGGTTCCTTTCCATTGGTTCTCACAAAGTGTGCTTCTCTGGGTGGAGCAGGCTGGAGCTTCAGTTGAACCCAAGTATCCTTCTCTTTGGCTTCCTCTTTTTTTTTTTTTTCTGATCATTTTCTTTCACAGGTTTCAAGAAGCTGTCTCTGCTCTTAGAGTGCTTAATATGCTCCATGCGAACACGAATTCTTTTGGCAAGAATCTTGCCCTTCACTTGTTTGTTTACAACAATACCAACAGCATGCTGGGTAACATTGTAGACTCTTCTAGTTTTGCCTTGGTAAGATTTGTGGGGCATTCCTTTTTGAACAGTGCCCATTCCTTTTATGTTGACAGTGCCACCTTGCTTAATAGATCCACTGATATGTGGCCAAAGGAACAACTCCACATTTTCTAAAAGGCCTAGCTGTTCCTCTCCTCTTTCCCTTTGTGTTAGTCATTTTGATGATTTACTGGAAGATGGCTGCTCTAGCCAGAAAAAAAAGGTGGTCAGCTTTGCTTTTATGCATAATTCATGTGTCTCCTCATTTCTAGCTGCAGCATTGTCCTTAGACACAATACTGATTAATCTACAAATATATCTTAGATATCATATTGTATCATTGTAAATGATTTACTATGTATCTTAAAAAGATTTTTAAAAAATTAAAACAATTTTGATCAAGACAAATAATTCACAGTAATTGTTACATACCATCAAATACCTGGACAGCTTTTAATATACATCATCTTTTATAATGGTAGAGAAGCATTACATTTACTATATATGTATAGTGATGTTTTAATTTCTTTATCCAATAATTTGTAGATGGGCAGGTTTATCAATGTTCATATAGTGTGACTAGTTAAACTATGAACTTGGGGGGTGAGTACATATATCCTTTTAAATTGTTATTTTTTGTGTGTCCATAGGGCATATGCCTAGGAGTAGTATTATTGAGTCATTCCATTTTTATTATTTAAGGACTTTCCAAGCCATTTTCTATGGTGCATTTCTACCTACAATTGAGAAGGGTTTTTTTTTGTTTGTTTGTTTTTTAATTTAGTTATTTTCATAAGGGGGACCAGGACACTGTTTAGTCCTGACTTGTGATGGTGCCAGGTATTGAACCTGGGAACTCAGTCATGTAAGTCTTAAGATCATCTTCCATCTCATTAATAAGTATAAAAAGTTAACTTATTGGAGCTAGGCAGTGGCGTACCTGTTTGAGCACACATTTTATAATACACAAGGACTCTCGTTCCCACATGCAGGGAGAAAGTTTTGTAAGTGGTGAAGCAGTGTTGCAGATGTTTCTCTATCTCTTCCTCTCTACCTCCAGCTTCCCTTTTGACTTCTGACTGTATCTATCCAGTAAATAAATAAATACAATTAAAAAATTAAGGAAAACAAAAAAGTTAACTCAAGATAATTTTCAATTAAGAAAGAAGATACAAACAGTGGTGTTCTGTCCCAAAGACCAAGCAAAGTAAGAAATATTCCAAATCCCCCCCCCAAAAAATACTGAATTTAGATACACATGAACCTAAGAAATATGTTCTGGGAGCCAGGTGGTGGCACACCTGGTTGAGCACACATGTTACAATGAGCAAGGACCTGAGTTTCAGCCTCTGGTTCTTACCTGCAAGGGGAAAGCTTTGCAAGTGTTAAAGCAGTGTTGGAGGTGTTTCTCTGTCTCTCTTTCTAACACCCTCTTCCCTCTTAATTTCTAGCTGTCTCTATCCAATAAATAAAGATAATAATAAATTTTTAAAAATCTGTGATAAGAGATATGAAACTATACTTTTTTTAACCTACAATTGAATTATATATAAGAAGTTAAAAAAAAAAAAAAGCAGGTGGAAGAGATGTCCATGGGAAGAATTGAGGTATTTCCCTCTCCATGTGACAGGGACATAGGGAGCTCTGAAGCCAATGAACATTATTTGAAGAGACTGATTCATTTCAACTGGGTATTTCAGGCTTTAAGAAAGAACTAGAATTAATACACTCAAGAGGCTCTGGCGTCAAGACAAAAGATGTTGCCTTGGGACCCCCTCTTTCTCCTGAGGTAGGCCAGGTTATCTTGAGAGAATAAAGACCCTTCTTAAGCAAAAACTCAGGGGGAGCACAGGAAATGAAGGAGTATGGTGGGTGGCAAAATTAATATTTAAAAAAAAAAAATCTGGGGAAAGGGTCACATTTTCTATTGGGTGAAAGCTGTCAGCCCGAGTATGAGGATGAATATTATGTTACCAGATAGAAACTAGAGAAATAAAGGGACTTGCTCAAAAGTTCCTCCCTAAGTGAGGAAAAACAAACTACAGCAAGTCCCCAGGGACAGTGAAGACAGAGATCTATTCACCCCAACATGTTATCAACAGCTAGAATCAATGCACTATAGCAACCAGGCGGGTAACATATATGTTCCTTGAAATGAAAAGTACTAGACACATCGAAGCTACTAGCCAAAAGCTTATTATTTGATTGGGGTGGGGGGCAAACATTTTAAAATTCTTTCTTTATTCACTTAGTGTGTGGCTTTAGAAGCTACATCTCCAAGTCTTATTGAATTCACTGGATTACAGAGTTTCTGGCTTTTATGGCTTATTTTCCATTGGAGAAAACTTATTTTCCTCAGTACAGACCAAATAATGGGGACCAGAAAGCTTGCTTTAAAAAAAAAAGCATTATAGTAAAATAATTTACCTCTCCAAGTTTGTACTTTTACTCCAACAGAACCAAGCCTTCCTTGGTAGGTTGTTCAGCTAAATAATGTCATAATGAATAATAAATAACAGCAATCTACTGCATACAAGTAGATTTTCTCAGACAGTTGCATATGGTAAGAAAGTGTTTTCAGAAAGAGTAAGCCTGGGGAATATTCACGGTGTTCAATAATGCAAGAGCAGAAAGACTGAAACTTTCTATTGATTCAATATTGTTCAGAGGCTGGTATGGCTGGAAAGAGAATGAATGAATATGAACTTTAAAGAACTGGAAATTGTATTTAGATGGAACAGTCTACAAATATAAATCATAAATTAATCTTCTGCCTATATTAAGTGAATCTAATTTGCCCGTACGTCGCACGCTTCCTTCAGAATGTAGTGAGTCCCTCTTCCTCTGAAAGGTTCCCCCCCCCCCCCCTTGACTTAACTGTCCCTTGGTCATAGCCAATGGCCCTCCTCTGAGCAAGTTCTCTAGACCACAGTTGCAACTTTCTAGTTTTATCTTGAATTACTGGCTCCTGCTCACCTACTAAGAGCATTGTTCCCCAAATTACTTTATGTTACAGGGGCCAAAGGCTACATGCAAACTTTTCCATGGCTCTGATAATATTTGACATTCTACTATTTGATAAATTGAGGGTTGGTTTGATGTTAGGTTTTCCTCAAATCTTGTTGGTTGTTATCTTTTGATAGGCACTTTTGAATGGCATGGAGACACTGATAAAAGTGATGTAAAGGAAGGAAAGGAGGAAGACTTTATGTATTCATGTATGAACAACAGGGTTGAAAGACTGAGATGTGTATAAATGGCTACCTATACTAATCCATAGTCAGATGGAATCTTCCAGCAATTTTCTAAATACCCTACAGTCTTAAACCAAATATGCCTAGCTATCCACAATAGGTTGCAGATAAAAGGAATAATTTGTGAAGATATATGTATACAAAGAGAGAGAGAGAGGGAGAGAGAGAGAGGGAGAGAGAGAGGCTGAGTTAAAAGTGAAATATATAAAAGTTAGTATTTAACTTTATCTTCAGTTTATCTGAATTACTATTAGTGGATTGCCTCCTCATTTTCAGTGAATATACCAAAGTTCAGAAGACAACAATTAATAATATTATGACTATTAGATCAGTGTAGTTTGAAAAGTAAACACAGTAATGTGTATGGTATTTTCCCCAGCATTCATCTGTTTCATACGCACAGTTGATATAATGGTTCTATAACACCATATACAACTCAATAATAAACGTACAAATACTATACATGCACATCTATCATAATTGAGTTGGGCAATTGAGTTTATGTTGAAATGGTTGTCTTGCAAGCAAAGTGAGATCATCTGAACTTTCTACAATTCACTTAGTTAAGTATTTTCTATATTAGCTAAACTTTAGACTGTAAGCCTTGTAGGATAGAGTTTACATTTCTTGAGTATTTCTATAAAGGACAGGTTGACCACTTATCACAAAAAAAGGATTTTCTAATTGTTGCAGGTTGAATAGAGGAGAACAACAATGAATGGGGAGGAATGTGTCACTCCTCTGAATTACTTTATGAAGCCTCCCTGCCTATACTTCTTTAGTGCTTTACCTTGTAAAACCAATAGGATAAAAACAAGAGACTACTATAATCAGAGCAAACAAAGAAACAGATGTGTTCAGTCTCTGTACTTTTTTTTTTATTATCTTTGCCATCCTATGCTAGGTAACGATTCTTTCTTCAGTGTAGAAAGAAACAGGTTGTTTTAGTAACTAACCATCGACTGATTCTTTTTTTTACCCTCACATATTCTCTAAGTCACATGTGTTGTTATTGTGGACAAATCACTAGGATCTAAACCAATAAAGAATAGGAGACAGAAGTGAAAATAAACTAATACTCCTTGACCTCACCTACTGGAAACATGTTGTTTTTCTTGAGATGATTGCCATAGAAACAGAAAAAAATCATTACTGGTTGAAATCCTGAAAACATGCTTTGGAGGTAAGGTTAGAGACATTTGGGGTTATAAAAAAATGAATAATGTATCATGTGACTTCTTCCCTAACATTTGAATATATGCAACTGCTTTTGAAAGGTGAACATGTCGACATCTTTAATAAAAGCAGCTTCTAAACAGCTGCAAGTTGAAATAATAGCCTGGCCGTTCCTCTGAGAATTGGTTTATGTTCTATAAAAATACATACTTTTCTAGGCTGTGAGGTTTTAATTGTTTATTATTTTCTTTTGTAACAAAGAGAATGAGTTTGTTCCAGTCAAGGCTATTAATCAAATCCCTTCGTGAATGACAATTCACCATTGGTGGAGGAAAACTCCTGGATGTGTGGTTGTGTTCATGTTTCCTGCTTTCACTCAACAAAACCAACAAAGCTCTGTGGCTCAGGGACTACACTCGGAAGCTGATTATCATGTGTGAGCATGCAGCCTGGGGTAAGATTCACATTCCCTCTAACCTCAGACTTCTTGTTTGTCAAGATCAAAATAATACTGCCTATCCCATGCAAGTATTGTCAGACTCAAATGAACAAATGCTTGAGTACTCATGAAAGTACCCGGGAAATGTAGTATTTACAACCCCATCAGTTATTGCTATCATGGAAACCCTACTCATTGTGAACACATATTTCCTGACAACTTGTACCAAGCAGTATTTGCCACAGCAACTCCCACCCTCAAAAAATGTATCTTAAAGTTCTACAATGCTACTTGGTCTCCTGTCCACTTGTCTAATTTAAAGCACATATGTGGGGCTATTTGTGCAGCCCTGGTTTCCCAAAGTGGAAACAGCAACATAAGAGAATCAAGTATCTGTTAACCAAAGAGGCCTAGAGTTAGGCTACTACAAAATTCCTGCCCTGGTTTTGCTACTTATTTGTCAAATGTATTGATAAAGGTTTATGGATTTTCTACCTTATAGTTTTTATATTCATAAAATGGATCTGGTCATAACTATATCTCAGAACCGCTATGCAGAGAGCTCTGGTTAATTCTTTACAGCAAATAACCTTGTATCCCAGTGAATAGCACAATGCAAATTATCAAAAATCTAGATGACAGATAAAAGGTAAATGAAAAACACAAGTCATGCTGCAAAATCCAGTGACTTCCCACAATAGCCATATGTCCTGTGAGTTCCTCTTTTCTCAAACTAAAATGAAACAATGATAGAAACTCTTGTCACGGTGCCAGGTGGTGGCACACTTGGTTGAGCACACATGTTACAGTGCACAAGAATCCAGGTTCAAGCCCCTGGTCCCCGCCTGTAGGGGGAAAGCTTTATGGGTAGTAAAACAGTGTTGCAGATGTCTATCTTCCTCTCCATCTCCTTTTGAACTCTCAATTTATCTCTATCCAATCAATAAACAAGAATAATAAAAAATTACTTTAAATATATTTTTAAAAGAAAGAAAAAAAATCTTGTCACTTCCAGGTCATGAACTGCTACACTCTATGAATACCAATTCAGTGGTGTTCTCGGACTCTATGAATCACACAGAGAGACAGCAGGGCAACAACAGTACACAGGGAACATGGAGCAACACACTGGTGTATCAGATGTCCCTTCCTCACTGTCCTCCCATCCCATCCTTCTCCCCTCAGAATCACAGGCTCTAGAAGGTCTCAATGTGCCCTTGCTCATTAATCCTCACAGACGTTTCTTTACCCAATCATTCACATATTTCACATTATGTTAGGTACTACAGGAAACTCCAGCAATTAAAAAACTTTAATTTAGAACTTTAAAATAAATCAGGTATTGAAGTAGGGGGTGGAGGGTGGGTTAGTGGCTGGGACAAGAGGAGTAACACCAGTAGCAGCCAGTATCCAGTGAAGGCTTAATTTGATATCTTGCACCCCTTGGAAACTTCCAGTTTTGAGTTAGCATTGTTCTAAACAGTGTTTTACTGGAAGTTTGAGGTACAGTAATCATAGAGTTCTAGAAAATAACATCCTCCAGGAATAAAGGAACAATACATCGGGGCACCAGATGTCTTGGGAAGGAAAGGATTTTTTCCGAGAAGGGTCTGCAATGAATGAGAAGAAATGAGGTTCCCTCTGTGTGAGGGAAACAGAAGATACAGAACATAACCAGGGGACGGGGAAAGTGGTGGCATCTTGCTGAAGCTATTCCAAAAGGCCTTCTGAAATTGTGGGCTTTCAGGGACCAGGCTGTTTGGACTAAACCCAGTTAAGCGCGCATATTACCAAGTGCACAGACCTGGATTCCAGCACCCCACCTGCAGGGGGTCCTCTTCAAGAGTGGTGAAGCAGGTCTGCAGGTGTCTATGTTTCTTTCCCTCTATCTCACCATGCTCTCTCAATTTCTCTCTGTCCTATCTAATAAAAATTAGAAAAAAAAAAAAAGGAAAAAATGGCCACTGGGAGCAGTGGATTCATAGTGCTGGCACCAAGCCCCAGTGTTTACCCTGGTGGAAATAGAAAGAAAGAAAGGAAGAAGTGAAGAAAGAAAGAAAGAAAGAAAGAAAGAGAGAAAGAGAGAGAGAAAGAGAGAGAAAGAGAGGGAGGGAGGGAGGGAAAAGAAAAGAGAAATCATGAACTTTCTTTGTCAGGGAAGAACTCTGTCATGTGATGATGTGAAGAAACAAGAAATTCCAGGTTCTCCTGAACCAAAAGAGGTGCTGGTGCAAATGAGATGTAGCACTGGGCAGATGGAAGTGTTGGGCTCATATACGTATGTGAGAGAGATACCAGAACACTGCTCAGCATTGGCATATGAGCTCTATTTTATACACAGAACATGCTCTAAAGTGCTAAACTATTTCCCTGTCCCTGAGGTGCTATATTCAATCCCCATTTTACTGAGAAGGGGTTTGAGGTACACATTTGTCCAAGATCATCAACTAATAAGGGGAGGGCTAATATTTAACCCAGGAAATCTTGGGCCACAGTCTGTGCTGTGATCCTTTAATTAATTAGTCCCCCAAAAAAAGCAGGAAGGAGAGGGGTTGGAAGTGCTCTTGTATATACAAAAAAAAAAAATCCCTTCTTGTTTTCTCCAGAGAAACAAAGATGAATCCTTGAAGTATAAATCCTCAGTGTACTGGACACTCCTACACCTCAGAAATTCCGGTCACTCAAGGAAAACAAAATTTAAAAAGTGTATGTCCCCATATGAATACAGATGTAGAAAAGATCAAGGCAATATTCAAGCAGATGGAATCCCTCCAGAGATATATCAAATAGGAAATGAATGTTGTGAATATAAATTCCGAAGAATCTTAAGGAAATCATGGAAATTGTGAAGAGGTCAGAAAACCTGCTTTCAAGAATTTATAAAACAAACAGACCTTATGACAGAATAGGAAAGAAAAGATCATTAAACACAAGATGAATGTGTCTACAAATCTAGAAATCACAGAGCATCTATATATTTGGACAAATGGATTTTTTTAACCTGCTTGGTAAAAGAAACTCCATAAAGCACTTCATGCAAAGAAAAATGTCAAATGATAAATGTGGGAAAATGATGAGTCTTCCTCATAGCAAAAGTTTGATAGTTTCAATATATAAAAAAATAGTCCTAGAAATTATAAAGTCATAAGAAACTCAATAGAAACATGGGCAATGACCATGAACAGTTAACAGCAACAACAGCAGCAACAAAATCCTAACAAGAGAAAAAGCAGTCTAAATGAGCCTTAACATGTAGACGAAGATCCCAATCTCATTAATAAAAGGACACTACTATATAATTAATATATCCTGAAATGTCATTTCTACCTGTCAATTAGGCAACAGCAACAACAAACAATATTGGCAAGAGTTCCTTTGACAAGGCTGTTGGGAAAAGGGCATTTCTGTGTATTGCTGTCGGGAGTATCTTAGCAAGTACAACTTTTTAGTACATTTAACAAAATGGTGATTGCATTTAGCATGTGTTCCAGCAATTCCAATCCTGGAAGTTTATCCTACAGATACAATAGCATTCAAGATAAATACTGTATACACAAAGGTCCAGTGCAGTATTGGAAATAGCCCAAGATCCAGTGGGGATTGAATGAAATGCACTGTGACACTTACACTTACAAGTTACTCAGTGCCTGGGACATGAAAAGCTGTAAATCAGAATGGAAGAGGCAGATGTGAGAGTGACTTTCCCTCTTTCTTGCAAACATCTCCATGTCATACTGTTCTGGTTTGTTTGCTTTCTTTTTTTTTTTTTTTTTTTTTGCATGGTGTAGAAATTACCTCTGACTTTTGAAGGCGTTGCATCCTATATCCATTTTAAGTTGAAAATATCCAAAGCTAAAGAATGCATTTAGTTAGTATACCTCACCTGCTGACTATAGCTTAGCCTGGTCTAATTTAATTGCCTGTGGCCAGGCAAAACCATCTAAAGTAAAGTCTATTTTGTAATAAAGTGTTGGACACTCAATGTAATTTCCAGAATTTCACTGTACGACATGTGAAAGTATTCAGTAGACTATTGTTTACTTTTATCATCAGTAGGCTATCTGAGAAGTGAGGTTCCCAGTAATGCCTAAAATAACAAAGATATTGTACTTCTGTAAACAGTATGAAAAGTACAATGAATTGATCAAATTTGACATGCTATTACAGTTTCTACTCAATCTGTACAGCATCTGAACCATAGTGAAATCAAAAACTTGTAGTCTGGGCATAGTTTAATGATGACTCTTTAGTCACTATCAGGCCACCCCATCAGTTGGGGCTCTATTCTGGAAGTCCTGAGATTCCCAAACAGACATGATGGGCCTAAACCTCAAATAAATCCCTCTCTCCATTGTTACCGGTCATCTCTTATCAGGAACAACACAATGGACCCCTTTCTGGGCCCCCCTTAGGACTTTGCCCTCAATGTGGATCAAGAATGGTTGAGAATGTTCCATCCTCTGAAAGGAGGCTGGAAAACATACTCTATGCTACACCTGAGGAAGATGGGTCCTGATATTGGGGTAGCTTGGAACATTCCTACTCATGACTAACAAATGTGAACTCAGATCTACAGGGATGCAGTGGTCACATAGGGTCCTAAGCTGAATATGGGCCCCAGATCACATCAGTTTGATGGGGCTTATACTCAACAATATTTATTCCCACCTACACCTCAAGGACATCTTTGATGAATCAAACCCAATTGCAAGGAAGACTAAATCAGAAACAAACCAATGGGACTACATCAAATTGAAAAGCTTCTGCACATCCAAAGAAACTATTAAACAAACAGAGAGACCCCTCACAGAATGGGAGAAGATCTTCACATGCCAGACATCAGACAAGAAACTAATCACCAAAATATATAAAGAGCTCAGCAAACTTAGCACCAAAAAAGCAATGACCCCATCCAAAAATGGGCAGAGGATATGAACAAAACATTCACCTCAGAGGAGATCCAAAAGGCTAACAAACATATGAAAAACTGCTCTAGGTCACTGATTGTCAGAGAAATGCAAATTAAGACAACACTAAGATACCACCTTACTCCTGTAAGAATGGCATACATCAAAAAGGACAGCAGCAACAAATGCTGGAGAGGCTGTGGGGACAGAGGAACCCTTTTGCATTGCTGGTGGGAATGCAGATTGGTCCAGCCTCTGTGGAGAGCAGTCTGGAAAACTCTCAGAAGGCTAGACATGGACCTTCCATATGATCCAGTAATTCCTCTCCTGGGATTATACTCCAAGGTCTCCATAACACCCAACCAAAAAGAGGTGTGTACTACTATGTTCATAGCAGCACAATTCATAATAGATAAAACCTGGAAGCAACCCAGGAGCCCAACAACAGATGAGTGGCTGAGAAAGCGGTGGTATATATACACAATGGAATACTATGCAGCTATCAAGAACAATGAACCCACCTTCTCTGACCCATCTTGGATGGAGCTAGAAGGTATTATGTTAAGTGAGCTAAGTCAGAAAGATAAAGATGTATGGGATGATCCCACTCATCAACAGAAGTTGAGTAAGAAGATCTGAAAGGGAAACTAAAAGCAGGACCTGACTAAATTGTAAAGTAAAAACCCTGTGGTGAGGGGTAGACATGCAGCTTCCTGGGCCAGTGGGGGGTGGGAGTGGGTGGGAGGGATGGATCACAGTCTTTTGGTGGTGGGAATGGTGTTTATGTACACTCCTTATAAAGTGTAGTCATGTAAATCACTAGTTAATTAATACGAGAGGGGGAAAATTAATTGTATGTCTCAAGTTTTTAAAACAGAGACTGAATCTTCTTAATATATAGCCTGTGTATTTGATATGCGGACTCTCTCAAAAGCCTAGAACAAGTAGATCAGAAGCAACCAATAGCACAGCTATATACAAGATACTGGGTACTGTACAGCAAACCCTAACAAAAGGACTTTTCAAAGTTAACCCAATTAACAAATAATGCGATGATAACATTAACTATCGATTGTCTTTTTGAATCCTAAGACAGCAAGAACCTCACATCTCCACTATAGAGCCTCTACTCCCCCCCAGTCCTGGAACCTTTGGATAGGGCCCACTTTTCTGTATGCCTCTCCCAATCCATATCAAATAATATTGCATCTGCCGATCGCAACCTAATCAACACAATGATTGCCACCTAAACATGCTTCAGCTCAGACTGTGTGGAATGACAACCCTTCAGCTTCATTACTTGGGTGAGACCTTTCCTTTCATAGTATACTCTAATTCCATCCCAGGTGGTTCACTTTCTTTTTTTTTAAATTTTTTATTTAAGAAAGGATTAGTGAACAAAAACATAAGGTAGGATGGGTACAACTCCACACAATTCCCACCACCCAATCCCCATAACCCACCCCCTCCCATGGTAGCTTTACCATTCTCTAGCCCTCTGGGAGCATGGACCCAGGGTTGTTGAGGGTTGCAGAAGGTAGAAGGTCTGGCTTCTGTAATTGCTTCCCCGCTGAACATGGGCGTTGACTGGTCAGTCCGTACTCCCAGTCTGCCTCTCTCTTTCCCTAGTAAGGTGTGTCTCTGGGGAAGCTGAGCTCCAGGACACATTAGTGGGGTCTTCAATCCAGGGAAGCCTAGCCAGCATCCTGGTGGCATCTGGAACCTGGTGATTGAAAAGAGAGTTAACATATGAAGCCAAACAATTTGTTGAGCAATCATGGATCCCAAGCTTGGAATAGTGGAGAGGAAGTGTTAGGGAGGTACTCACTGCAAACTTTAGTGTACTTCTGCTTTCAGGTATATATTTTGCAGTAGTTTATGGATACGTGTGCACATAAGCTCTCTCTCACAGAAACTGGTGTATATCTAGATTATGGACTTTGTTAGAAAGTGAACTACCTGAGATGAAATTAGAGTGTACTATAAAAGGAAAGGTCTCACCTGAGTAATGAAGTTGAAGGGTTGTCATTCCACACGTGAAGTCTCTGGATACAGTCTGAGGTGAAGCATGTTGAGGTGGCAATCATTGCTTTGGTTAGGTTGTGATCGGCGAATGCAATATTATTTGGTTTGGATTGGGAGATGCATACGGGAAAGTGGGCCCTATCCAAGGGTTCCAGGACTGGGGGAAGTCAGGGCTCTATAGTGGAGATGTGAGGTTCCTGCTGTCTTAGGGTTCAAAAAGACAATCGATAGTTAATATTATCATCACATTATTTGTTAATTGGGTTAACTTTGAAAAGTCCCTTTGTTATGGTTTGCTGTACAGTACCCAGTATGTTGTATATAGCTGTGATATTGGATGCTTCTAATCTACTTGGTCTAGGCTTTTGAGAGAGTCTGCATATCAAATACATAGCCTATATATTAAAAAGATTCAGTTTGTCTTTTGAGAAACTTTGAGACATACAATTCATTTCCCCCTCTCATATTAATTAACTACTGATTCACTTTCTAACAAAGACCCAAAACCTAGATATACACCAGTTTCTGTGAGAGAGAACATATGTTCACACGTATCCATAAACTACTGCAAAATATATACCTGAAAGCAGAAGTACACTAGAGTTTACAGTGAGTACCCCCCTAACACTTCCTCTCCACTAATCCAAGCTTTGGGTCCATGATTGTTCAACAATTTGTTTGGCTTTGTATGTTAACTCTCTTTTCAGCCACCAAGTTCCAGATGCCATCAGGATGCAGGCCAGACTTCCCTGGACTGAAGACCCCACCAATGTGTCCTGGAGCTCCATTTCCCCAGAGACCCACCCTATTAGGGAAAGAGCGAGGCAGACTGGGAGTACGGACCGACCAGTCAACGTCCATGTTCAGTGGGGAAGCAATTACAGAAGCCAGAACCTTCCACCTTCTGCAACCCACAACGACCCTGGGTCCATGCTCCCAGAGGGATAGAGAGTGGGAAAGCTATCAAGGAGGGGGTGGGATATGGAGATTGGGTGGTGGGAATTGCGTGGAGTTGTACCCCTCCTACCCTAAAGTTTTGTTAATTTATCCTTTCTTAAATAAAAATAAATAAATAAATAAATAATAAAAAAATTTAATAAGGAAAACAAACAAACAAAAAAACAATATTTATACACCTTTCCATATTTGGGAGCTACTCTCTTCCCTGATCCAGCTTTCTGGCCCTTTTCCCAGCCATGACATCATCTCCCCAGACAATAGCTTGCATCCACCTGCATATCAGATTTCAGGCTCAGAGGAAAAAAAAAAAAAAAACTAGTATACCCACAGGTGCTTTGGAATATAACTAAAATATGCCTACTAGCTATATATAAAACAGAGACCCCCCCCTCCCAACTCTGCATCTGCACTATTCCAGCTTTTAGCTTCATGATTAGTCAACAGTTTGGCTTTATATGTTAACTCTCTTTCAGCCACCAGGTTCCAGATGCTAGTATGATGCCAACTGGACTTCTTTGGACAGACAACCCTACCAATGTGTCCTGGAGCTCGATTTACCCAGAACCCTGCCCCACTAGGGAAAGAAGAGAGGCAGGCTGGGAATATGGATCAAACTGCCAACACCCATGTTCATCAGGGAAGCAATTAAGAAGCCAGACCTTCCACCTTCTGCATCCCACAATGACATTGGGTCCATGCTCCTAGAAGGTTAAAGAACTGGAAAGCTATCAAGGGAGGGGATGGGATATGAAGCTCTGGTGGTGGGAATTGTGTGGAGTTGCAACCCTCTTATCCTATGGTTTTGTCAGTGTTTCCTTTCTATAAATAAAATAAAAAACAAAATAAAATATATATAAAATCAAACTTGCAGTCTGAGATATCCCAAATTGAACCAGCATGAGGTTGAAACACTGTAAGCTAGGAAACATCTATACAAATTTACTTTAAGGGTTTTAGCACTTTAAGGAATGATTTTATAATTTACTTTTGGCAAAGTTCTGATCAGGTTTTTTTTTCAATGACGTAAATCTATTATTTTTCCAGTACTGAAAAATTAAAAGGCAAAATGAATAATATGAAGTACCAAACAACCAATTCAAAAGCATAATAAAACTAATCATCTGGTGGTATTGCAGGTTATACTTAAGAATTAAGAGATTTAGAAAATGAAATGTCACTGTGGGAAGACAGAATATGTAGCTCAAAAATATCTGTTTCTTCATAGAAATTTTGGTGGTGGGGAGTCGGGCGGTAGCACAGTGGGTTAAGCGCAGGTGGCGCTAAGCACAAGGACCAGTGTAAGGATCCTGGTTCGAGCCTCCGGCTCCCCACCTGCAGGGGAATCGCTTCACAAGCGGTGAAACAGGACTACAGGTGTCTATCTTTCTCTCCCCTTCTTTGTCTTCCCCTCCTCTCTCCATTTCTCTCTGTCCTATCCAACAACAACGAGATCAACAACAACTACAACAATAAAACAACAAGGGCAACAAAAGGGAATAAATAAATAAATAAATAAATATTTTAAAAAAAGAAAAGTTAAAAAAAAAAGAAATTTTGGTGGTGGGTGGAACCAGTTGAGAGCACACAGACAGACACACACAGACACGCACACAGACACAAACACACACACACACACATACACCCATAACTACACTCTTAAAGCCTCATAATACTGTAAAATAAAATTAAATTGATTTTTTAAAAGCTGTCTCTCAGAAAACTAGAAATATGGTGGCTAGTGAAATACTACTAGTGAAAATGGCAGCAGGTTAACAGGGAAACTCCATTTTCCTAGTGGACTGAATTGTGTCTCTTTTCCTCCCTCTCATTTTCACAGACATACTGTACTTGGATCTCTCCAATTGCCTGTTAGCAGATAAAGGAAGCTGCAGCACAAGAACCACTCAGTTTTTCTTATGAGTGAGACCATTTAGTATTTGCCCCCTCTCTTTTTGACTTATCTCACTTAACATGATTCTTTCAAATTCCATCCAAGTAGGGAAAGGAGATGAATGCACTATATTAACAATGAAAGAGTACTTCACTGTGTATATATACCACAATTTTCCTAGCTACACCTATCACAGGGAAATGAGAAGTTGTACCCAAGTGTCAGCAACTGTACTATAAAGTATGTTGAAAAAAAAAGTTTAAGCCTGAAATATGCTGGCATAAGAAACTCAAAACAAATAAACAAATAGCCCTATTTAGTCTCTAGTAAATCTCAACAACTCCCCTTCTTTTTGTTCAGGATCCTAAACTTCAAGAAGCTTCTTTTTCAGTGACAAATATAAATGAATGCCTAGTTTTCTAGCTCAAGTTTACAGATTCAAAGTAGCAGTTCATTTTAAGTGTGTTCTGAGCATCTGCAGGCTGGGCCTGCATAGGCTGACACTTTAAGACTAAAGAATATTACCCACTTTGAATGCTATCCTAAGGATGCAATAAGAAAAACAATATGAAACTAAATGTACATAAAAATATATATTTGAAATATGAATTTAAATTCTCATCACTTACAGTTATAGCTTTTTGAATTACTATACAGAGTTTGTCAGATTTTTTGGTTCTTTCCATCATCGTCTTTTTGCCACTTTAGAAGCTCAAATTTATAACAAGAATTTAATTATTTTGACAGTCTATAGCAAAATCAGCATCTCACATAAGGAGTAAGTATAGGCTGGTAATATGCTTCCTGAATTTTTCAAAAGAGAAATCTTAAAATACAAAAATCTAGTTGGTAAATAATTCCAAGACCATTATAATTTATTCCTCTGGGCAGATTCATATATATATTCATATATATATCTGACAAAACTACAGGATAAGAAGAGTACGATTCCACACATCTACTTAAAGAGTGATAGCAATATATTAACAGCAACACAGTCATAGTAGCAGACTTCCACACCCTACTCTCTCAACTTGACAGATCATCCAGGCAAGAAATCAATAAAGACATGAGGGAGCTAAATAAGGAGATAGATAAACTAGAACTATTGGACATTTCACAGTGATTCTCCCCAAGAAACTGTAATACACATTCTTTTTGAATGCACATGGGTCATTCTCAAGGATAGACCGTATGTTAGGCCACAAAGACAGCACCATCAAACTCAAGAGCATTGAAATCATCCCAAGCATATTCTCAGAACACAAAGGAATTAAACTAACACTTAACAATCAACAAAAGATTAGTAATAGTCCCAAAATATGGAAGCTCAACAGTACAATACTTAACAACTACTGGGTCAAAAAAGAAATAAAGGAAAAAAATCAAAATGTTTTGAGAGTTAAATGAAAATGAAGATACAAGCTATCAAAATATTTGGGACACAGCTAAGGCAGTACTGAGAGGGAAGTTCATAGCCATAAAAGCACACATTAGGAAACAAGAAAAAGCTCAAATAAACAACCTTATTGCACACATCAAAGACCTAGAAGAAGAACAAAGGGACCCTAAAGCAACCAGAAGGACTGAAATAAGTAAAATTAGGGTACAGATAAATAACACTGGAAATAAGAAGACCATACAAAAGACCAATGAAAGTAAATGTTAGTTCTTCAAAAGAGTAAACAAAATCAACAAACCATTAGCCAGAATCACAAAGCAAAAAAGGGAGAAAAACCAAATAAATCAGATCATAAATGAAAGAGGAGATATCACAACTGACACCACAGAAATTCAGCATATCATGCAAGGATTCTAAGAACAACTATATGCCACCAAGTTAGAGAACCTGGAAGAAATGGATGAGTTATTAGATACCCACAAACTCCCAAAATTAAATAAAGAGGAACTAGATAATATGAACAGGCCCATCACAGCTAATGAAATTGAAATAGTTATCAAAAATATTCCCAATAATAAAAGTCCTGGACCAGATGGTTTTACAAATGAATTCTACAAAACCTTCAAGGAAGAGTAAACACCTCTACTTTTAAAAGTTGTCCTGAAGATTGAAGACACTAGAATACTCCCTTCCAGCTTCTATGAAGCCAACATCACTCTGATGCCAAAAGCAGACAGGGACACAACCAAATAAGAAACTACAGACCAATATCTCTGATGAATACAGATGTTAAAATATTGAACAAAATTCTAGACAACCGGATACAGCAGTATATTTAAAAAGATTGTTCATCATGACCAAGTGGGGTTTATTCCAGGGATGTAAGGTTGGTTTAATATACATAAAGCAATCAACTTGATCCACCACATCAGTAAATGCAAGACCCAAAACCACATGGTCATATCAATAGATGCAGAGAAAGCCTTTGACAAAATACAACATCATGATCAAAACACTACAAAAAAAAATGGGAATAGATGGAAAATTCCTGAAGATAGTGGAGTCTATATATATCAAACCTACAGCCAACATCATACTCATTGGTAAAAAAATTGAAGCATTTCCCCTCAGATCAGGTACTAGACCAGGCTGCCCACTATCACCATTATTATTCAACATAGTGTTGGAAGTTCTTGACATAGCAATCAGGCAGGAGTAAGGAATTAAAGGCATACAGATTGAAAGAGAAGAAGTCAAGCTCCCCTTATTTGCAGATGACATGATAGTATACATAGAAAAACCTAAGGAATCCAGCAAGAAGCTTCTGGAAATCATCAGGCAATACAGTACAGTGTCAGGCTACAAAATTAACATTCAAAAGTCAGTGGCATTCCTTTATGCAAACACCAAGTTAGAACAAGATGAAATCAGAAATCAATTCCTTTTACAATAGCAACAAAAAGAATAAAACATCTAGGAATAAACCTAACAAAATAAGTGAAAGACTTGTATACTGAAAATTATGAGTCACTACTAAAGGACATAGAAAAAAAAAAAAACACAACAAATTGGAAAGATATTCCATGTTCATGGGTTGGAAGAATTAACATCATCAAAATGAGTATACTACCCAGAGCCATATAAAAATTTAATGTAATCCCCATCAAGATCCCAACCACATTTTTTCAGGAGAATAGAACAAATGTTACAAATGTTTATCTGGAACCAGAAAAGACCTAGCATTGCCAAAACAGTCTTGAGAAGAAAGAACAGAACTGGAGGCATCATACTCCCAGATCTAAAATTGTATTATAGGGTTATTGTAAATAAAAATTGCTTGGTACTGGAACAGTAATGAATAGATATGCTGAACAGTGGAATAGAATTGAAAGCCCAGAAGTAAGCCACCACACCTATGGACATCTAATCTTTGACAGAGGAGCCCAGATTATTATATGGGGAAAGATGAGTCTCTTCAGGAAGTAGTGTTGGAAAAAATGGGTTGACACATGCAGAAGAATGAAACTCAACCACTATATTTCACCAAATACAAAAGTAAATTCCAAGTGGATCAATGGCTTGGATGTTAGACCAGAAACTGTCAGATACTTACTGGAAAATATTGGCAGAACTCTTTTCTGTATAATGTTTAAAGACAACTGCAATGAAATGAATCCAATTACAAAGAAGATTAAGACAAACATAAACCAATGGGACTACATCAAATTAAAAAGCTTCTGCACAACAAAAGAAACCACTACCCAAACAAAGAGAACCCTCACAGAATGGGTGATCTTTACATGTCATACATCAGACAAGAGTTTAAAACCAAAAATTTCGGGGTGTCTCTCTCTTTCTCCGGCAGGGTGGCCTCCAGGGGAAAGGTAACGGGCTGGTTCTTTCTCGCTCACGACAGGGGTGACACAAAGTAAAAGACACCAGGGGACTCTTAGCGTGAATCTAGAATCTGAGTCCTAGAGTCCCAGAATCCTAGAGTCCGTTTATTAGCAAAATTGATATGAGTTAAATAGAAAAGCAATGGAGGTAATTATTGTTGAAATATGACAGAAATTACAGGTTTCTTAACAGTCAGCATGCCCCTAAGGTAGGGGGCTGGTATGACAGGAATTGATGAGATACAAGACAGTTATTCTCCATAACACAAGCAACTTAATTATCCAAAGGTATTTGAGAGAAGCATAGAGGTTAAACCAGTAGGGTGAGACAGAGAGAAGATGGATATTAAAGAGCCATATAGTTTGGAATTTCTCTTGTCTGGGGTCTGAGGTGTGTGATGAAGTGTGTGATAAGGTGTGTTCTTCTGTGATCAGAAGGTGACTTTGAATAAGTGAATCTGCAGCCATGTGCCTGTGGTTAATGGAGGGAAGTACTGAGGTATCTGTGGGCCTGAGAGTCAAGAAGGAAAGAACCAAGTCTGAGTTTCCCACCTTATGCTCACCTCGGTTGAGAGAGACTTACCAAGAGATTATCT
The DNA here is from genome assembly GCF_950295315.1 of Erinaceus europaeus. Lineage (NCBI taxonomy): Eukaryota > Metazoa > Chordata > Mammalia > Eulipotyphla > Erinaceidae > Erinaceus > Erinaceus europaeus. Next base: position 67,246,812 of record NC_080177.1, read on the forward strand.
TTTCAGACCTACATCCAAAGATGGGGGTGGTTCTCCCTAAGCTCTATCAGGCTTACACATGTTCCCAACACAAAATATATAAAGAGCTTGCCAAAATCAGCCACACACACACACACACACACAAATAACCCTATCCAAAAATGATGAGAGGACATGGACAGAATATTCACCACAAAAGAGATCCAAAAGGTCGAGATACACATGAAAAAAATGCTCCAAGTCTTTGATTGTCAGAGAAATGCAAATAAAGACAACCATGAGATACCACTTCACTCCTGTGAGAATGTCATACAAAGAAAAAGTAGCAGCAACAAATGCTGGAGAGATTATGGGATCAAAGGAACCCTCCTGCACTGCTGGTGGGAATGTAAATTGGTCCAAACTCTGTGGAGAACAGTCTGGAGAACTCTCAGAAGGCTAGAAGTGGACCTACCCTATGCCCCTATGACTGTGCAATTCCTCTCCTGAGGATATATTCTAAGAAATCAAATATACCCATGCAAAAAGATTTGTGTATACCTATGTTCATAGCAGCACAATTTATAATAGCCAAAACTTGGAAGCAACCTAGGTGTCTAACAACAGATGAGTGGCTGAGCAAATTGTGGTATATATACACAATAGAATACTATTCATCTATTAAAAATGGTAACTTCACCATTTTCAGCCCATATTGAATGATGTTTGAAGAAATCATGTTAAGTGAAATAAGTCAGAAATAGAAGGATGAATATGGAATGATGTCACTCTCAGGTAGAAGTTGAAAAACAAGATCAGAAGAGAAACCACTAAGCAGAACCTTGACTGGAGTTGGTGTATTGCACCAAAGTAAAAGACTCTGGGATAGATGGTGGAGAGAATACAGGTCCAGGAAAAGGATGACAGAGGACCTAGTGGGGGTTGTATTGTTATATGGAAAATTGGGAAATGTTATGCATGTACAAACTATTGTATTTACTGTAGAATGTAAAACATTAATCCCTCAAGAAAAGGGGGGAGGAGAGAGGAAGAAAGAAAGAAAGAAAGTCATGAAAAAGAAAAATTACGGCAAAATATATACCTGGAAGCAAAAGTGCACAATAATTTGCAGTGAGTCGATAAACGAAGCAAGCAAGACCTAAAAGGACACTATAAAGTACCTAATGAATAGTTTCTACTTAGATCTGGATACCCTGTTCACCTACTTCCTACTACACTTCCCTCAGTCACTCCAAAGCTAATCTTATCAAAGTAAGGACTACAAAAGCTTTAAGGGCAAGAGAGTGGCATACTTTAGTGATGATTCTTCAGTCACTACCAGGCCATACCATCAGCCTGGGACCTAGTTGGGGAGTCCTGAGATTCCCACACAGACATGATAGGCCTAGACCTCGAATAGATCCCTCTCTCCATTGTCACTGGTCATCTCCATCAGGAACAACATAATGGACCCCTTTAGGGACCCCATAATGCCATTAGAAAAAAAAATTTAAATACGTAGAATTCAGTCATTCTTTTATAGTCCCCATTAACAATGTGGTAACAAACTATAATGCTGTAAATCTTTCTGAGTTAAGGAAATAAAAAGACCAGAAGAAAGGTTAATTTTTTTTCCATCAATTTGCAATGATCAGACATTTGATTGCCAAAGGAAGCAGCATACGCAACCAAGAATTATGGCATCTATGGGAAAAACATGTTGCTGCTATGGCTAAAGTGCTTTGAAAAAATTACAGTGAAACTCTCACTGAACTTTGTCTCAAAATAATAATACAGATTCTTCACAAATTGTTCTAACCCGGTTCAGGGCAATGCAAAAGACAAACAGGCTGTCACACTGCAATGAAACAGATTCACTACACAGAAGACAAAGAAGTTGTAATGGTTATTTGAAATATGTGCAAAAATAAAGAAGAGAAATGGTAGTTTCATGAACAATTAATGCTATCCATAGTTACAATGTGCAAACAAAGAAACCACCTGGGGATAATTGCACAATAATGAGATTTGGGGATATTAATCCTTTGAAATGGCAAGAACACAATATATATATATGTGTGTGTGTGTGTGTGTGTGTGTGTGTGTGTGTGTGTGTGTGTGTGTAAAACAACAGCAGCAACAATAGCACACAACAGAAAGGTAGAGACGGGTGGTATTTATTTTAGCATTTTTTTATGGTTAGAAAATCAAAAATTAAAGCATCATAGCCAGTACCTAGGACCTTATTGTGTTATACTATTTTATAACTTGCAGATGAGAAATAATTTTTCACAATTCTTAATACAGAATTTTCTGTTAAGGCATCAAACCATTGTTTAATGAAATTCTTGTATAGTCACTAAACACATATGTACTGAGGCAATGTACTGACCAATGTTATTATTGCTAATTCATGAAGATCATTAAAAATACTCCTTTGACATCAACAAGTATAGTGGTTACCATGATAGATAAACTGAAGAAACAGCTAAGATGAGTTTTAAAGAATGAATAGAAGTTAAAATAATAATTGTGCTAGGTGGTGCCTTACCAGGTAAAGCACTCATTATTATAGTGAGAACATAGGGATTAATCCCCTAGTCACCACCTATCTCTCTCTCTCTCTCTCTCTGTCTCCCTCCCTCCCTCTCCCTTCCTCCCTCCCTCCCTGCATAAAAAAACTGAAAGAAAAAAAATAACTGCAGGGAATAGTGGAGTTGTATAGGCAAAAAAAAAAAAAATCAAAAGGAGAGAGGAATTTTAGACAATAAGGGGCTGGTGAAATAGCTTGATTAGATAGTGTACTGGTTTGCCATATGCACAATCGAGATTCAAGCTTAGCTTCTACCACTGTGTTTGTGTGTGTGCGTGTGCGTGTTCGAGTGCGTGTACGTGTGCGTGTGTCCCTATCTAAAAAGAAAAAAAAGAAAAAGAACTTTATAGGGGGTCGGGCGGTGGCACAGTGGGTTAAGCGAATGTGGCACAAAGCGCAAGGACTGGCGTAAGGATCCCTGTTGGAGCCCCCGGCTCCCCACCTGCAGGGGAGTCGCTTCACCGGGTGAAGCAGGTCTGCAGGTGTCTATCTTTCTCTCCCCCTCTCTGTCTTCCCCTCCTCTCTCCATTTCTCTCTGTCCTATCCAACAACGAACAACATCAACAATGGCAATAATAATAACCACAACGAGGCTACAACAACAAGGGCAACAAAAGGGGGAAAAATGGCCTCCAGGAGCAGTGGATTCATGGTGCAGGCACCAGCAATAACCCTGGAGGAAAAAAAAAAAGAAAAAAGAAAAGAGAAGAAAAAGAAAAGAAAAAGAACTTTATATAATATGAAGTAGCATCAGGAACTGATGATGACGTTCTCGTACAGGAAAAATTATGTCCTCAACATTTAACAACTGATAGCTGTAGCAGCCCAAGAGACAGCACACCAGGTAGCTTATCCTATTTCCAAGTATGAGGATGAGGCCCAAGATCAGTCCTCAGCCCTGTGTATGACAGGGTGATATTTTCTCTCTCTCTCTCTCATTGATCAATATGTCAAATAAAAAGTTATGATACAAAAATGATAAAAAATAACAAAATTGAAGTATTCTCTTATTATTGTACCTCTCTTTATTTCTGACATCGGACTTTCTAAACACAGGTTCATGTATGCTTCTCATTTTTTCTGAGTGTGGCCATGCCATCTGGTTCAGAAGGAGAAATTATGATGTCAAAAGAAGAAAAAAAATCATTCACTGGGAAGGGTAATATAACTTAGCAAATTGACTTTTATTCTAAAATGAACTAGTTCTGATTCCTAAAGTGGAGAGAGAGGCAAATATTAGAAGAATAATATTAGGTAGAAATAGAATAGATCCCAAATACATTTGTTATACAAAGACCGTTACCAACTCCTGAAATCCACAAACATAGCACAGCAGAGGGTAATGAAACCACAAGGGCTGTCTGGGACCAGGTATGAAGAGCTCTTCATAGACTCTTCCATCTGCAGATAAAAATAAAATCTATAACATCACTGTTCCCCTTGTCTCCTTAGAGCTATTTGGATTTATTCTTTGATTAACTAGAGATAGTTCCTGACTTTGGAGTTATTGCCAGGAGTCAGTACTTTCAGAGTGATTCAAGATGTGATACCTTGAACATGAGGGCTCCCTTGCAGCCACAATGTTTGATCCTCTGTGGACTTTGTGGTCAGCCCACTTATTCCATAAACTCTTGATCCTTCAACAGGACCCCACTGAAAATTTTTGACCTATTTCATATAAAGCAGGTACACCAACCAGAAGAAAGCATTTCCAAAGTGACAAGCAAAATATTCACTAAGCAGGGAATGAGCATGAAGTCCCACCAATGAGGCATGGTGATGCAAAAGGACAGTCTGTACTTGAACTACACTGTCCTGAGACCCCCACATCCATCCTTCAGTCCTAATGGAAGCGTTACTGGCAATGCTCTAGTACATAAGGAGCCATGCAAATGCTCCCCCATACTCGAGCCAGGAGGAGTGTGTACCACTCACAACTGATAAAGAGCTTAATGATCCCTTGTATTCTAGGAAGGCACTCATGAAGAAAGCTGGAGATTCGACAATGAAATGGCAAGCAAGATGATGCTCTCTTATGATAAGAGGCACCCACTACTGCATTTGTCAATTTAATATGAATCATTTTGAGCTTTTAGTGTCTTGATAAGGGAATTAAATTTTACTTAGTTATTTCCATAGACACTAAAGACATTGCAGAGCTAGTCAGCATTTGATTTCTTAATCACATCTTCTTAAATGCTACTTAAAAAAAAAAACAGCATTGGTCTTCAAAAACTGAGAACTGGAAACAGAAAGAGTATGATGGAAAAATGGAGTTACTGTAAACTACTCTATGAATCAACTAGTAGTTTATGAATTAAATTAATGTGTTCATTTTAAACCAGGTTCAAGAAAGAAGGGTGCCAATATGTATGTGTACATAAATTGTCTCCAGATTCCCACTTGTGGTAAACATGCCTAAATATTTTTCAAGCTATAAAAGGAAACCTAAATAAATACCAGCTGTGCAGGTTTATCTAGAAATAGAAAAAAATATGGAAGGAAGAAAAAGAAAATGTAATGCTCCCATATTATAAATTGAATTTCAAAAGACTGTAAAGAAGGATGGGCAAGAAGATATGAAAATAACCCTTTATATACTCTTTCCCTGATCACCACACAGATGCTTGATGGTATAACAATACAAGCCTTAACTGGGTAAAAATTTCTATTTCTTAGATCTCCCCCTTTGCTCTGTATTTTTCAGTCTCTGAATCTCTCTGTGCTTCAGTGTCCATGAGAGTTTATATGTGTTTTGTTCTTTGGGAGTGTGGGTCTATCACTTGATGTTTTCTCCTCCTCCTCCTCCTCCTCCTCCTCCTCCTCCTCCTCCTCCTCCTCCTCCTCTTCCTCCTCTTCCTCCTCCTCCTCCTCCTCCAGCTCCTCCTCCTCCTCCTCCTCCTCCTCCTCCTCCACCTCCTCTTCCTCCTCTCTGCTTCCTCTTCCTCTGTTTGTATCAAGGATATATCCTCACCCTTTAGTCCCTGGAAGCAGACTGTCTTTTCTGCTTTCAAATGCACAAAGGCAAACAATAGAGTCCTAGATTTTATTTGCATTGCTTCCCAGAAAATAGAAGATAATTAAATTGAGTCCAGATAGTAGGCTCCCAAAAGACAGAATTTAATAGGTCAAAGCAGAATCAGGTGTAACATTTAGCTCAAACAACTGAGGTCATAGAGGGCACATGGAGTCTCCTACTACAGATGAGTCCCAGCATGCTCAATGGGAGGGGCAAAAGCAACTCTCAGGCAAGGGAGTTTGGGAAGGAAAGGACCCTTAATCTAACGTGATCTCACCCATGATGTTTTTCCAATTAAGAGTTCAAAGTGATGTTTCATTTACTACTGAAGTATATGCCACTTACTTTGACATTTATTAGTTGTATGATCTTGAGAAAGTTATTTGCCCTCTGATCTTTCTTCCTTTCTTTCTTTTTTATTATCTTTATTTATTGGATAGAGACAGTCAGAAATCAAGAGGACAGGAAGAGATAGAGTGGGAGAGAGACAGACCTGCTGCACTGCTTTCCCACTCGCAAAGCTTTCCCCCTGCAGATGGGGACCGGAGGCTTGAGGTCCTTTTGCATTGGAACATGTGCACTCAACCAGGTATGCCACCACTTGGCCTCCCTGATCTTTTTTCTATACAAGCTACTTTGCTAGACTGAAGACTGAATATGAGCATATAAGTGATAAAATGTATGAGTGAACCTGACACAGGGTTATTGTTCAATAATGGCATTACTGTACCTGTGTCTTGTTTCTTTAAGGTTCTGATAGGGTAGCATAGTATCATGGCTGGTCTTTTAGTGAGTTTACACCAGCTGAGTCGTTCTCTCTCCAGTACTAGAACAATGCTAGACACAGAGCAGGTAGTTAGACAACCCTGCTGACTAGTGTTAATACTCTTATGACCTGAGAGCTAAACCTCAAGTGAATGTGTTGTGTCTCTCTCTCTGTAATGGAGAATGATTCTTAATGAGTCAAAAGAACCCTATGATCAGACATCAAGTGGGTAAGTTGTTAACCAAATATGTTAACCAAAGAGAACCAGGCATAGTTTGGGAATTCTTTTGACCAAAGGATAATAATTATTTTATGATAAATTCAGAGTGCAAATGCAGGAACAATTAAGAAGCTATATTATTTAGGTAAATAATATGCATTTGACCCTGTGTTGACTTTGATATTCTCAAAACTTCTAAAATATAATTTGGAAATATGTAAAGATAGTTAATAACCTCATCATCAAATCCTTCCAATATTGACAACCATCTACTCTAATTTTCTTTTCTTCTTTTTTATTTCTTTATGGGGGGATTAATGGTTTATAGTCAACAGTAAAATACAATAGTTTGTACATGCTTAACACTTCTCAGCTTTCCACATAACAATACAACCCCCACTAGGTCCTCTTTTTCCATCATGTTCCAGGACCAGAACCCTCCCCCAACCCAGAGTCTTATACTTTGATGCAGTACACCAACTCCAGTCCAGGCTCTGCTTTGTGTTCATAAAAACAGAACATTTGCCTGTTTTGTTCTTGCCATATCCCAGATAGTAATCACAATGCCATAGCATAGGAGGTGCTGAACATATATTAGAAAAGTGAATTCATTAATCAAATGAAATCTTAACTCTATGATGAGATGTTATCCTTTCCCATTTTGGTATTCGATTAGAAGGAATCATATTCACTGAGATAAGAAGGAGAAGGATGAATACTGGATGATCTCACTTATAGGTGTCATATAAAAAACAAGGGAATAAAAGGGAGAAACAGGGTGTGGTGTATTGTAGCAAAGCAAAGGACTCTGGGGTAGGAAGAGAAGGAGGAGGTAGGGTATAGGGTATCCAGTGCATAATGGTGAAGGGACTGGATTGGTGATGAGAGAGGTACGTAGACATCATTATGGGAATGTAAGAGACTGTACCCATGTGTTAACTATCCTGTAAATCATAATTTCCCTCCAATAAAATGATTAATAAGACAGCCTTGAAACCAAAGCAAGTCAAATTGCTTCTAATTCCAAAACTGGATGCCTAACAAGCTACAGTATATTTTAGGAGTAGGTATTGACATACTAAATCCCAGTACCATGAAGAGTTAATAGGAAAGTTTTAAAAGTATTAATCTACAGTTTGTCTCATGCTTCTACTTGACATGTTTTTCTTTTCAAATATCATTTTCATTATTTTTTATTTTAATAGAGTGGTGATCTTCAATTTGAGCCCCTGTCTCTGATCATAATAAATGTTCCCACTTTCAGTGAAAATTTGCTCATGTCACACAGGAATTCACTATTATTAGATTCTATCACAATAATTTATTAATATCCAGTCCATTAAATTATGACACTCTAGGAGTAAAAAAAAAATCTGTACTAAAGAAATGATTTCCCTTGTTTCTTTTCTTTTTTTTTTTTAACTTCTCTTAAAATTATTTGGAATTGTTGATAATTATTCTAAAAGATTTGTCAAAAAAAAAAAGACTTGGGAATACCCTATGGTTTTGTGGTTCCTTTTTATAAATAAATTAAAATAAAAAATAAAAAATAAAATAAAAAAGGTAAAAAAAAGAAAAGAATAGGGTAAACATCAGAGACTTCCAAAGACCATCAATATGTCTGTGCTAATAATTCTGAATTTTCTTATTAGTTTCAATCTTCCTCTGGCCCATCACATTCTAAATGCCTCTATTAAAATTATAAGACTATAAGGTATTAAAAATCTAGTTAATGAGAATAGGATTTATCCTTATCTACTGAATTATATAGAACACTTCTGCTTGAGGTCTTATCTGCTCCCATCCTCAACTCTTTTGAATCTTTCTTTTCAGTCTTTCTTGGTCCAACATAAAATTTATGGTGAAGAAAAAAAATCATAATCCTTTTGTATGTTTAGTAGCCATGCAACTCTCTTCTCCCCAGCTCTGTTGTCACAAGATGCTGTCCTTTATTCTTAAAATTCATCTGCCCTTTGGGAGTCGGGCAGTAGCACAGTGGGTTAATTAAGCGCACATGGTGCAAAGTGCAAGGACTGGCATAAGGATCCCAGTTCAAGCCCCTGACTCCCCACCTACAGGGGAGTCACTGCACAGGCAGTGAAGCAGGTCTGCAGGTGTCTATCTTTCTCTCCCCCTGTCTGTCTTCCCCTCCTCTCTCCATTTCTCTCTGTCTTATCTAACAACGATGACATCAGTAACAACAACAATAATAACTACAACAATAAAACAAGGGCAACAAAAGAGAATAAATTAATACGTAAAATAAAAAGTTAAACAAAAGGGCAACAAAGGAAAAATAAATAATAAAAAGATTAAATTAAAAAATTCATCTGTCCTTCAAGAAATACACAACCAAAGATGAGCATTCGGCACCCTACCCAGAGAATTCTCAACTCAATTTCCTGAAGCAGTTAAAGTAAATAAATATACCTTCAATTTAAAAACAGAAAAACAAGTGCTGAACTGAGAAGAAGCTTTCTAAATGTGTGCAAACACTGGTGAGTCAGTCAGTAGTGAACCCCTCCTCAGTGAGAATACCATTGTCACTAACAACTCCAAAGCATATGCTTTATTATGGCACCCTTTGTTGCCGCTTATTACTGGTAACTGTTTAAAGACATGAGGAATGTGTATTACTATTATCGAATTATTCTGAAGAGAAAATATTTCAGCCAGGACTGATAATACACTGTGAAGGTAATAGATCTACTAAAAGAAAAAAGAAAGAAAGGGAGAGAGAGAGAGAGAGAGAGAAAGGGAGAGAGAGAGAGAAAGAGAGAAAGAGAGAGAGAGAGAGAGAGAGAGAGAGAGAGAGAAAGGAAAGAAGGAAGGAAGAAAGAAAGAATTAAAGAACAACATTATATGTTAACTCTTTCATCCCTGGCCTACCTTTGCAAAACTGGGGATGAGACCTTGCAAATAACAGTCTGCATTGTCGGGGTCTTTCAGTTATATTCCACCAATGGGAGAAAGGAAGTGTTCTATCCTGTTTGTTTTCTCTTTGCTTGTTGTGTACTTCCTTTTTACCTCTTGTTACCTTAAACATCATCTTTGCTATGTTTCTTTGCTCCAGAAGTGGCTATTCCTTTCCATGACACAGGTGAATTCTGTTTGCAATTTTTATTCCCTTTGAAGAACCAGACATACACTGTGTATCACTCAGAGATAACAGTGTTATCTAACCACTCCTCTTCAAATATCTGAACCCCAGTCTTGCAGAGTTTCTTCTCTATATTTCTAGGCTACAGTAATCCCAGTCTTCCTTTGACTTTCTAGCCCTAGTTCTTGCAATTCATATTCATATAGATTGTTACTGACTTTTCTTTATTTTTTAAACCTAGCTAAAAACCTTCTTTCTTTTTTAAAAAAAATTTTATTTATTTATTTATTTTCCCTTTTGTTGCCCTTGTTGTCTGTTTTTATTGTTGTTGTAGTTATTATTGTTGTTATTGATGTGGTTGTTATTGGATAGAACAGAGAGAAATGGAGAGAGGAGGGGAAGACAGAGAGGAGGAGAGAAAGATAGACACCTGCAGACCTGCTTCACGACCTGTGAAGCAACTCCCCTGCAGGTGGGGAGCCAGGGACTGGAACCCGGATCCTTACACAGGTCCTTGCGCTTTGCACCACCTGCGCTTAACCCACTGCACTACCGCCCGACTCCCCCACAAAACCTTATTTCTAATTAGACTTCTTATTTCTAATTAGACTTCACTTTAAACTAATGCACAGAACTCACAGGCATGTTTCTTTTTTTATTGTTTTGTTTATTGGAGAATGAATGTTTTACATCTGACAGTAAATACAATAGTTTGTACATGCTTAACATTTCCCAGTTTTCCCTATAACAATACAACCCCCACTAGGTCCTCTGTCATTCTTTTTGGACCTGTATTCTCCCCACCCACCCACCCCAGAGTTTTTTTACTTTGGTGCAATACGCCAACTCCAGTTCAGGTACTACTTGTGTTTTTTCTTCTGATCTTGTTTTTCAACTTCTGCCTGAGAGCGATAACATCCCATATTCATCCTTCTGTTTCTGATTTATTTCATTTAACATGATTTCTTCTAGGTCCATCCAAGATCGGCTGAAAACGGTGAAGTCACCATTTTTTATAGCTGAGTAGTATTTTATTGCGTATATATACCACTCATCTGTTGTTGGATACCTGGGTTGCTTCCAGGTTATGGCTATTGCAAATTGTGCTGCTAAGAACATATGTGTACACAGATATTTTTGGATGGATGTGTTGGGTTCCTTAGGATATATCCCCAGGAGAGGAATTGCAGGGTCATAGGTTAGATCCACTTCTAGCCTTCTGAGAGTTCTCCAGACTGTTTTCCACAGAGGCTGGACCAATTTACATTCCCACCAGCAGTGCAGGAGGGTTCCTTTGACCCCACAACCTCTCCGGCATTTGTTGCTGTTACCTTTTCTGATGTATGACATTCTCACAGGAGTGAAGTGGTATCTCATGGTTGTTTTTATTTGCATTCTCTGACAATCAAAGACTTGGAGCATTTTTTCATGTGTTTTTCGATCTCTTCTGTGGTGAACATTCTGTCCATGTCCTCTCCCCATTTTTGGATGGGGTTATTTGTTTTCTTATTGTTGAGTTTAGCAAGCTCTTTATTGATTCTGGTTATTAAACTCTTGTCTAATGTATGGTATGTAAGGATCTTCTCCCATTCTGTGAAGGGTCTCTTTGTTTAGGTAGTAGTTTTTTGTTTTGTTTTGTTTTTTTCTGTGGAGAATCTTTTTAATTTGATGTAGTCCCATGGGTTTATACTTGCCTTAGTCTTCTTTGTAACTGGAGTCGTTTCATTGAAGATGTCTTTAAAATTTATGTGGAAAAGAGTTCTGCCAATACTTTCCTCTAGGTATTTGATAGTTTCTGGTCTAACATCCAAGTCCTTGATCCACTTGGAATTTACTTTTGTATTTGGTGAAATATAGTGGTTCAGTTTCATTCTTCTATAAGTTTACACCCATTTTATTCCAAGACCATTTTTGTCAAAGATTAGCTGTCCATAGGTGTGGGGATAACTTCTGGGCTGGAATGTTAATTTTTATTAGCCTGACACCTTACTGTATTGCCTAATAATTTCCAAAAGCTTCTGGCTGCATCCCTTAGTTTTTTCTATGTATACTATCATGTCATCCCCAAATAAGGAGAGTTTGACTTCTTCTGTTCTGATCTTTATCCCTTTAATTTCTTGCTCAAGCCTGATTGCTATGGCAAGAACTTCCAACACTATGTTGAATAGTAATAGTGATAGTGGGCATCCTGGTCTAGTACCTGATCTGAGGGGAAATGCTTTCAGGTTTTCACCATTGAGTATAATGTTAGCTGTCAGTTTGCTATATATACACTCCACTATCTTCAGGAATTTTCCATCTATTCCCATTTTTTGTAGAGTTTTGATCATGAAGAGATGTTGTATTTTGCCAAAGGCTTTCTATGCATCTATTGATATGACCATATGTTTTTTGGTCTTGCATTCATTGATATGGTGGATCGTGTTGATTGATTTACATATATTAAACCAACCTTGCATGCCTGGGATAAACCCCACTTGGTCATGATGAACAATCTTTTTAATATACTGCTGTATCTGGTTAGCTAGAATTTTGTTCAATATTTTAGCATCTGTGTTCATCAGAGATATTGGTCTGTAGTTTTCTTTTTTGGTTGTGTCCCTGTCTGCTTTTGGTATCAGGGTGATGCTGGCTTCATAGAAGTTGGAAGGGAGTATTCCAGTGTCTTCAATCTTCGGGACAACTTTTAAAAGTAGAGGTGTTTACTCTTCCTTGAAGGTTTTGTATCATTCATTTGTAAAACCATCTGGTCCAGGCCTTTTATTCTTGGGAAGGTTTTTGATAACTATTTCAATTTCATTAGCTCTGATGGGCCTGTTCATGTTATCTACTTCCTCTTTACTTAGTTTTGGAAGTTGGTAGGTATCTAGGAAATAGTCCATTTCTTCCATGTTCTTTAGCTTGGTGGCATATAGTTCTTCATAGAAGCCTCCAATGATATCTTGAATTTCTGTAGTGTCTGTTCTGATATCTCCTCTTTCATTTATGATCTAATTTATTTAGGTCTTCTCCCTTTTTTGTTTTGTGAGTCTGGCTAAATGTTTGTCGATTTTGTTTACTCTTTTGAGGAACTAACAATTACTTTTGTCGATCTTTTGTATGGTTTTCTTATTTTCTTTTTTTTTAAATTTTTTATTTAAGAAAGGATTAATGAACAAAAACATAAGGTAGGAGGGGTACAACTCCACACAATTCCCACCACCCAATCTCCATAACCCACCCCCTCCCATGATAGCTTTCCCATTCTCTAGCCCTCTGGGAGCATGGACCCAGGGTCGTTGAGGGTTGCAGAAGGTAGAAGGTCTGGCTTCTGTAATTGCTTCCCTGCTGAACATGGGCGTTGACTGGTCGGTCCATACTCCCAGTCTGCCTCTCTCTTTCCCTAGTAAGGTGTGTCTCTGGGGAAGCTGAGCTCCAGGACGCATTGGTGGGGTCTTCAATCCAGGGAAGCCTGGCCAGCATCCTGGTGGCATCTGGAACCTGGTGATTGAAAAGAGAGTTAACATATGAAGCCAAACAATTTGTTGAGCAATCATGGATCCCAAGCTTGGAATAGTGGAGAGGAAGTGTTAGGGAGGTACTCACTGCAAACTTTAGTGTACTTCTGCTTTCAGGTATATATTTTTCAGTAGTTTATGCATACTTGTGAACATAAGCTCTCTCTCACAGAAACTGGTGTATATCTAGGTTATGGGACTTTGTTAGAAAGTGAACTACCTGAGATGAAATTAGAGTGTACTATAAAAGGAAAGGTCTCACCCGAGTAATGAAGTTGAAGGGTTGTCATTCCACACGTGAAGTCTCTGGACACAGTCTGAGGTGAAGCATGTTGAGGTGGCAATCGTTGCGTTGGTTAGGTTGTGGTCGGCGGATGCAATATTATTTGGTATGGATTGGGAGATGCATACGGGAAAGTGGGCCCTATCCAAGGGTTCCAGGACTGGGGGAAGTAGGGGCTCTATAGTGAGGAGATGTGAGGTTCCTGCTGTCTTAGGGTTCAAAAAGACAATCGATAGTTAATGTTATCATCACATTATTTGTTAATTGGGTTAACTTTGAAAAGTCCTTTTGTTAGGGTTTGCTGTACAGTATCCAGTATCTTGTATATAGCTGTGCTACTGGATGCTTCTAATCTACTTGGTCTAGGCTTTTGAGAGAGTCCGCATATCAAATACACAGCCTATATATTAAAAAGATTCAGTTTGTGTTTTGAGAAACTTTGAGACATACAATTGATTTCCCCCCTCTCATATTAATTAACTACTGATTTATATGTCTACATTTTGCTAGGAGTGTACATAAACACCATTCCCACCACCAAAGGACTGTGACCCATCCCTCCCGCCTACTCCCACCCCCCACTGGCCCAGGAAGCTGCATGTCTACCCCTCACCACTGGGTTTTTACTTTGGTTCCCTACTTACAATTTGGTCAGGTCCTGCTTTTAGTTTCCCTTTCAGATCTTCTTACTCAACTTCTGTTGATGAGTGGGATCATCCCATACTCATCTTTATCTTTCTGACTTAGTTCACTTAACATAATTCCTTCTAGCTCTGTCCAAGATGGGTCAGAGAAGGTGGGTTCATTGTTCTTGGTAGCTGCATAGTATCCCATTGTGTATATATACCACAGCTTTCTCAGCCACTCATCTGTTGTTGGGCACCTGGGTTGCTTCCAGGTTTTAGCTATTATGAATTGTGCTGCTATGAACATAGGAGTACACACCTCTTTTTGGTTGGGTGTTATGGAGTCCTTGGGGTATAACCCCAGGAGAGGAATTACTGGATCATATGGAAGGTCCATGTCTAGCCTTCTGAGAGTTTTCCACATTGCTCTCCACAGAGGCTGTACCAATTTACATTCCCACCAGCAATGTAAAAGGGTTCCTCTGTCCCCACATCCTCTCCAGCATTTGTTGCTGCTGTCTTTTTTGATGTATGCCATTCTTACAGAAGTGAGGTGGTATCTTAGTGTTGTCTTAATTTGCATTTCTCTGACAATCAGTGACCTAGAGCAGTTTTTCATATGTTTGTTAGCCTTTTGGATCTCCTCTGAGGTGAATGTTTTGTTCATATCCTCTGCCCATTTTTGGATGGGGTCATTTGCTTTTTTGGTGCTAAGTTTGCTGAGCTCTTTATATATTTTGGTGATTAGTTTCTTGTCTGATGTCTGGCATGTGAAGATCTTCTCCCATTCTGTGAGGGGTCTCTCTGTATAATAGTTTCTTTGGATGTGCAGGTGTTCTTATTTTCAATGTTATTGATTTCTGCCCTAATTTTAGTGATTTCTGTCCTTCTGGTTCCTTTAGAGTTCCTTTGTTTTTCTTATTCTAGGTCTTTAGACGTGCAGTCAGGCTGTTTATTTGAGCTTTTTCTTGTTTCCTAATGTGTGCTTGTATGGCTATGAACTTCCCTCTCAGTACGGCCTTAGCTGTGTCTCAAATGTTGTGATAGCTGTGTGTTTATTTTCATTGAACTCTCAAAACATTTTGATTTTTTCCTTTATTTCCTCTTTGACCCAGTATTTGTTAAGTAGTGTACTGTTGAGTTTCTACATTTTGGGAGTTTTACTAATCTTTTGTTGATTGTTAAGTGTTAGTTTAATTTCACTGCGGTTTGAGGAGATGCTTGGGATGATTTCAATGCTCTTGAATTTGCAGATGCTGTCTTTGTGGCCTAACATATGGTCTATCCTTGAGAATGACCCATGTGGACTTGAAT